>NW_019211457.1:2182097-2253214 GCF_002443255.2 Varroa destructor | reverse complement strand
TATGTATATAGACACGCAGGCACTGAACAGATATCAGAACATTGATGCATATAGTTTTTACTGTATTGTTGGTACTGTTTCTAGAATTCATATACTATCAATACAACATTATCGAGCTTAAGAGAAGGAGTCCCAGCATTTGTTCTGTTTCTAAGCATCTCCTATTCAAACAGATCATTATGCTGTCGCACGCTGAGTGGTCGGCTATGGCGCCGACAGAGCCCCATAGTGGCACTGTTGGCATCTGTTCGAAAACCAACAACAGGCTTAGATCGGTAGTGCTTCCACTTCATCGATACCCACACGCAGGCTGTGCCTAGACAACAACATAAGTTAGAGCGATATCGCTAAGCAGCTGCCGGGTGCCACTTATTTTTCGGTGACTTTTCGTCGCCCCTTTCCGCTTATGTTACGACTGTTGGTCGCTCCCATAAACTCCAAAAAAGAAAGGCACTTTTTAGTGGGCCGGCGCGTCGGTTCTGCGCGACTCTACGATGTGATAGAAACGTCTCTGGTAGGGAGTTGTTTGGCGCTTATAATCCATCCGGTAGTCATCGATCTCCAGGGATAATCTCCAGCCATAGGAACGCCTCTGGCTACTTCGCTATGCTGGTGGTAGGAACTTTCAATGTTTCTTTATGTGCTTTTCGTTCGTTTGTGGATTCGTCTACCCCTAGCATTAGCGCCTTTAGGTGTCGTTCGATTTCCCGATTTGACTTAAGAAGAACGGTTTCAAGATCTTTAATGACAGCACCCCTGTTCGATGTCTGGGTCAAGCTTTAAGGAGTTGTCACATGTCGCCGGCAACTGCCGTTCATTTTGGCGCTTCAACAAACGAATACGAGTAAAACTTTCCTCGCGCACGAGCGTTGCACTTTAAGCATGATACTTCCGCGCACCTACAGGATATTCTATGCATGAGCATCTTTGAAACGTTCTTTTTTCTGCCTATCTACGGCGGAACTGATCCCCATACGCATCGTATTCCAGGAGCGTCTCCAATGGTACCGTCCGTAAAGGCTCTTAGCAGCAACTGTTCTTCTTGCGGACTCAGTAAGTTAGCTAGTTGTAAAGCCAGTAGTCAGTGATTAGATCGATCGATCGATCGATCGATCGATCGAGTGCTGCAACACTAGTCAAATGACGAGTTCTCAATGAGTTTACAACATCAATGGGCGTTTATGATCGGGAGAATACGCTTGGCTAGCAACCAGATGACGCCGCGTCGTCTGCCACTTATATATTATTGTTACTGGAATATACAAAATAGGTGTACCTGTTGTAAAATTGCGGGACCGATGATATCGTATGTAAAATAATGGCACAGCTGCTGATTGGGGTGATAAAAGCGCTAACGACATTTCAGCTTGGATACCGGTGCCATATTGCATATTCGGAATGTAGCGAGATTTTGATAGGAAAGACTGTTTGTTGTTATTATGAATGGCATAAAAAAATACAGGCAATTTTGATTTTGGAAAAAAAAAACATTTAAAGCAAAGTTCGTGTGTGTTTTTCAAATCAACTCTAATATGTAATCATGTGCTATTTAGTGTCTTGTACTGCGCTGTATGTTTAGATTCTGAATAATTTTATGTTTTTCTCGGCCTGAAGCGCCTCCGAAATGTTCTGGACCTTACTATTATGGGCCATGATATGCGCGTGCTTGGCTTTGTAGCTTCTACTTGTCCCTCCGGCTTGTTAATAAGAGCTTCTCTATACCCATCTGAACCTCGCTCAGATTTTGATTAGTACTAAAAGCTTCCTCAAGTATATAACTCTCTTTTTAAATATAGCCTTACAGTGAAATGGGTGAGAAGAAGTATTAAATTGTTTCTCATATCTGGTATTTAACCTGACTGAATTGAAACCGGTAGAGGACAAGGGGCTAGCCTAAATTAGATTAGGTGAATCATAAAAATAATCGTACAACTCTATGTGAAGAGGAACGTCAGCTCAAATTTAAATTTGATGGTTACAGAAACAAACTTTAAAACTCTATTATTAAGTATTTGCAAAGTCAAGAGAGGAGTTTTTTCGCAACTATTGAATTTACAATTGAGGTGGCTCGTGCTCTAAGGGCGAGCACCAGGAGCCTGCTGATTGCGGTGAAAAAATCGATCAGAGATCCTAAGGTTGCTGGCTTACATGAGATTATACTGGCTTCGGGGGGGGGGGGGGGGGGGGGACTTCTGGTCACTCCCAGGCTCGAAGACTTTGTCCTAGCACAAGGAACCTTCATTTAAGCTTAAATAACCAACATATTCACAAGTTGTAGTAAACTTCACTGAACAGCATTTCTCTTAAGGAATAGTTCAACGATTCCGTTAATCTGAAGATGTCCACAAACAGATAAATTTTTGAAAAAAATCGGAGAAAGCTTTTTTTATTCATGCTGCTATTAAATAGAATCCGCAAGTTAACCATCAGTAACCTTCGCTGGGTGCAATTGTAGCGTTTCTCATAATCTGGACAGAGAACTGGAAGAAAATTTTCTAGAGAATTAGAAAAGCGCTCGAGCGCTGCAGCACCGGGACATCATACTGTGTTGCACAAGATAGAGGCTTCTTGTACGGTATCGAAGGTTTTGCTTACGGTTTGAACTACTGATGTGCCCTAGGTCGGATAAAAGCTTCATGTCCAGCAGAAAGTTATACATGCAGTTTACCTAAGAATCATCACCTTTTCAGACGTTATCTGGTCGATCTGAAATGAAGCCTGTATACTTGGCGAAATAATTACATACTAATATTGATAGCTTAGGCGTAACTTCATAAACCCAAACGAACAAAGAATAGGTTTAAGTTAAAATGAGCCTATGAAATTAATGATTCACCTAATCATATTTTTTACTGGCCGGAAGCGCGAGCCCTGAAGCTGGAAGTTACTTAAGCGGACAAGTGGGTCAAAAGTGCGTCGATCCGTGTTTTCAAAACGTCACCAAATTGTTTGAATGTGAGTTAGACACGTTAAGTTACCCCACTCGGCCCCTGAAGGCTGCCTAAACAATGTGTAACCGAATTCGTTGTCTCTCACAAGCACTCACGTGAAAACAAGCGACTTGGTGGTCTACCAATTTTAATACACGCGTTCACAAAAAAAGGTCCGTAATGAAGTAGCTGAATATAGTAAACGATTTACTTGAAAGTGTGTCTTAGTACGGAAAAGAGAGAGCTTTGCTTGAGGACCCTTGAGCTTTTCAAAATTTCAACCGAAGCTTAATGCTCTCTGTGAGACATTTTTGGAGATATCCTGATCTTAATTTAATTTCTGTTTCGAAGTACCAGTTATCATAGCACGATATATATTTACGGAACAAAAAGAAGGATACCGGACAAACGGTTTTATTCGTTGCCTAGCTTTTTAAGTAAGTGATATTTTAAACATCCCGCATTAAACAATATTTCAATTGATATCGCCAAATAGCTATAGTTAAGCCATATATGAGACGTGTTTGTGCTGGTTCAGCGGTAACGTATTCATTACAACATAAAGCACATGGCAATGCAGGTGCTGGCATAGGCCAGCCGTCTGAAGCTATGCCTAACCAAGGTAGTAGCAGTGAACGTAAGATTCGAAACGTAATAGCTATACGTAAGGGAGCGAAGGCCTACGGATAAACAGTACTTTTTCACAGTTAACGCTATGGGCCTTTAGCATATCACACGTGGCCAGCTGCTTCGGTGAATTATATTTAATGAACAATCATATGAGGCAAACATCCATACTAGTTCAGTCTTGTCGATCCTCTATAACATCCCTAAGAATTTAAGTAAAAGACAGACGAGTGTAGAAGGCAATATAGATTTTCCTCGTGTTCTCTATACTGAACACTCTTTTGAACTAAAGCATTTTTTTTTTTAATCTCTAGGCAGAAGAGATCATTATAGTTTAGAAATTATTGTTTATGCGCGTTTGTTTAGGAGCATAGTAGACGTAAGGTCCTCTTTTAGGCTATGAGTACGGTAAGGCCCCGTGGCAAAAGACCGAAATCCCGTGATTGATACAATGATACTACCAACACATTTTCGTACGAATAACATAAAGGAGAGTGTGTACAGACGTCAATCACGTGTCGCTTACCAAGAGCACGTTGAAAACTATCGCCTTGTAGACGAAATCACTGTTCATGCCATTGTACCTTCCTTTATTTTTGTCACTAATTATTTACATTTTTGTCAGAGATATATATATGTATAATAAAGAGTGATAATAAAAGAGGGAAAGGGGGCGAGAGAGAAAGAGAGAGGGAAATTTCGAAATAATCCGATTCACAGGCATGGCAGAACGTCGATAATTATAGGCACTAACGAATTTCTAGGATTTCATGGGATGAGTTAGCAATTGTTTCTCCCCTCTTTCAATAAAAATGTCTTATTTCGCGTTATTTACGTAGAGGTTTGTTACAGTTTACTTATATATGAAAAACCACTATGAGCACGATCCAGTTATCCAGGCTGTACGCTTCTGGAATCTTATAGGTACAAAAAAAGCTTCTATAATACATTTACTAATAAACTATTGATCACTAACAATGATTGATGCAAATATACGTCGCTACTTAATCATCGAGCAAATCGAAAGTTGTCGTCAAAGGACTGTTTCTAATCCTCTGCCTGATAGCCCTTTGATCGGCTATTTTTCATTTTCAGTTAGTCAAAAACATCTATTATTATAGCTAGATATTTTAGCTTTCTGAGCAATTTTTCCAAATTATATATCTATATCGGGCGGTGCGTAAAAATCAAATTTTTTTTTTTCTCTAGACAAAATACAGATCAAAACAGATTTTTCAAATAGTTGTTTTGCCCTGCTAGAGATGTAATTTTTGACAATTATATTAAGTCAATATAACTGTCATTAAGCACGACAACAGCTTCAATTCGGAATCTAAACCATCAACTGGCCATTTTCAAAATATAGCTTTCAAGATATAATAAAAAAATTAATCAGAAATTAACCTTTTCATTGTAACCATGCGTCAACCAATATTGATAGATGTAAACTTAATGAAGTGCGATGCAAATGCGCCACATACGAAACATTTAGCCCATAAATTTTGGGCCGATAGCAGGCCAAAAATCCCAAAAATGCAAGGGTCCAAATAGGTCTAAAAATAAATCTAAAATGTATAAAAGGGTACGAAAAGCCTCAGAAGAACTAACCATTTGAGATTATCTGGGCGACCTGATTCGTAATTAATATTCTTTCCTGCAAAACGGCCGTTCATACCTATCAATAAGCCAGTTCTATCAAAAACGACTTTTTGAGCCGTTTCAGTAGATTTTCGGGCCCTTCTAATCTAAACTATATTAAATATTTTCCGGTTTGTCCTATGGAAATCTTACTTCGATTTTTAGGAGCCATATGAAAACTAACAGCAGTCGACTAACAATAATACTAAAAAAAAAAGAAACTAACACTAATAAACTACCTTTTATATATATATATATATATATATATATATATATATATATATATATATATATATACTTGATGCACTTATGTAATAGTGTTTTACTATGTTTCCATTTGGGCTCATATATCGTTCTGTTGAATCGTCTTTTTCTGGCAGATGATTATAACCACCATTTTTCTCTGCTCACAAGCAAGTGACAAAATTACGTACCTACGTGGAAAATAGAGAGACTATAAAGATAGGTAGCTCATCCTGATCCTTGCCCACCATGGGGTGCCTGGAGTGCCTTATCGTTCCCGGCTTTAATGTCTCTTTGACACCGCCACTGGCGCCGTAAGATGGACGTAGCACTCTCCGAGTCCCGCTTAGGGTGCGGTTTTCATGAAAATGATTTGCCCCCTGACTCCTGTGTGCCCTTTTGTAGATCATTCGGCTGGAGCGATCAAATACTGGTTTTCCCGAAGGGAAATGGGATAGCTAAATAAGTGTTATCATTAGCCTAATTCCATACCATTTTTAGTTTTTACACCTCTCATTAAAGAGTTAGTTTTAAATAAAAATTGTATGGGAGAAGAATTCACTTGGGAAAACTTTTGTGGGATGTTAACTGAGGTAAACGTTATCATATTCAATTTTGATTAGAGATATCACTGTGTGTGTATTTAGCGACAATAACAATGTAGTTAGAATGTAGGGGCAATAGTGTGGTTTTGTACAGTGTCCTTAGGAGCTCCTTGTAGAGAACTTGAGAAAAGTAAACCTAACCTATCGTAAGGGGTGGCTACACGACCATTAGCCAAACTCTTTTTTTATTTATATTAGATTTAGCCATCAGTGTCTTCTGCTGGTGTACGCGTCCCGTATTATCCTCATGCTTCGCGAGTCCATTCACTAATTTTAACATTACGTTTGCTTCCTGCGCGACCGCTTCGAGATTCATTCCATTGGTATTTTGATCGTTGAAGAATATTTCCTCAGTATCAACCACAGTAGCAGATGCAGCTTAGCATTGAAAGATCATGTGGTACGTACGTCTTTGTTTTTTATATGCTTTTGTTGGACAAAGTACTACGCTTCGTACAAACGAACATCGCTCCTACAATCCTATGCTTCGCCCCCTCTAATTCGAGTTCCTTTTACCTGATCCCATACGATATGTGATAATTAGCTCTCCTACAGTTACACAATGCTGCTCTTGCACCCCCCACCCGTTTCAAGGGTCTGTTTACCTCGGTTTTTTATCGTCCTGAACGTCCCCTAAACTTTGTGACTTTCTTCTTCCTCTTCGTGGAGGTCTTCATTAGCACCTGAGCCGTTCAGTTCGTTGTGTCCTACTCTATTGATCTTGCCGAATACGTAAGTGGGGGCTAAGCAGGGGCAAAGTCTAGTGAAGTGCCCCGCAGCCACCTCAGTAACACAACGAGCAGTTGACCGCCACATGCGTTTTGTTTAGTGTTTGTTGTGGCCCTCTTTACGGGTGTCCGTGCATCCGCCTCTCTTGCTTCTCTGACGCCGTGTGTTTGCTTCTCCGAATCGCACAGAGATGAGAGCATGGCGTGTGGTCTGAACAATGTCACCGCGGGGTGCTCCTGTGGGGGTTTCGGCGGCGCTCGTAATGGCGGTGGCGCCCGTAGTACTTTTGTTGTCGATGGCGCTGGTGATCATGTTGTCGTTTCGCCGGCAAGCGGCCGGTCATGTTCCTTCGATTGCCATTATCACCATCCACTGGACTGTTCGTCAATGCTTAGTTTCTCTAAGTCGTCGGCGGCGACTAACGCTCGTAGCTTGAAAGTAGCAGCGGAGCCGACTCCGTCGACATCGCCTTCTCATAAGATGCCCAGCTCGGTTGCGGCGGTATGAGCAAGAAGTCGAGTCGGGGCTGCTGATGGACGCTACGCAACGAGATCCCGTCGAAGAACAAACCCGTAGGGAGAGAAAATCACTGAAAGGGAAAGAGCAATAAACACAGGAGCTGTTGCTATGGCTGTCAATTTGCTGCTCACTTTGCAGAGTGCCATTGCCGCCCCCGCCCATGGCCCTCTATCATAACACTCCACTATAACGTGAACAGCGCTCGGAGCACTACTTCGTGCTATACTAGCCGTCTCTCTCCGGCACCACGCAATACTGCTTATTCCGTTCAACATGGAGGTGGTATTTGAGATACGTCTTCTAGTTCAGGTCACCTCAGGTGCCGCACCTGAGTGAACACAGGGCTTCACAGAAACATCGAGCTGAATCCAATGAAATTAAACGGGTTCTGACTTTGAGAGGACTGTATGACACTGTTCCTCTATGACTTGACATGATCGCATCCGTTTGTGTCATCGTGATATACATAAATTGATGAACGTGCGCAAAGACCGATTGGTCTAACTACAAAAAACTGTATGTACCTATTCAGTTTCGCATGAACCTATGAACCTATCCAGTTTCGCAAGGCCTACGGCCTTTCGAGTTGAGCAAACACTCCGAAGACAGTGGTTGGGTGGTACGTGGACTTGGTACATATTATAGTGCAACGAGCAGAGAAAAACAACATGAACAGCACATCTATTGCTGATTATAGATGCGCAAAGCATAAACCAACTAAACTCAGACCCGGGTGAGTGGGCCGCACCTCGGGCTCATAAAATGCCCATGATGTACCTCACCACTGTGGTTCCTATTGTGCTGGGTATCTCGCTGTTCGCGCTTTCGTCTTAATCTTCATTTGACTTCAACAATAAGGGCCTTCATCAGTGCATCTGTCCGTTACTGCCTCTGTTGTAGCCTCTGAGGTGGCATGTGAATGAAGATGCATGCGACCTCAACACCTGATATGTGTTTCACCGCTTTTTTTTCGACTGAGAGGTGGTAGAAATAGTACATTTTCACCGCAAATACTGCTACTGCGAACTTCGTGCGTGAATGTTGCCTATTACCGGCTGTCAGTTGTCTGCTTTAATGTTATTCGTGGAAAGACCGCCTTTATTAGCTCCGTTGGATTCAGTTTTGTAGCATTCACTCAAGCAAATAGACAAATACAAGGAGCTCCCGTCAAGTCGTTGTTTCGAAAAACTTTGTTTGTTGCATATGGAAGCACTAGATTGGGTTTGTGAAGGGAAAAAATGTCGTCGTCATGATGGGCAAGCCACCCTTGCTAGTTACGTAATCATGAAGGTAGCGAAATCCGACAGTTTGTAAAAGGCAAAGTTACGAGATCTTTTTAGTCGAAAATGCTGCTAAAAAATGAGCTATTTATTAGTTTCAAAATTCAATCATAATTCATTAATCAATCGAAATGGAGACTTCTCTCTTACTTATTAGACATCAAGCAGAGTTCTCGATCGAGCATATCTTATAAATTAAAAAATGCTAAATAGAATCCCTACGTTCGATCACCACATAAATCCTTATGTGCTATTAACATATGCACTATATAGGCAATTGAACATCACCGCTAGGTAGACATTAACACTACCTGCTCCTATACATGGCTTCAGCGGCCCTGTTCCTTTTGCTTAGAACAGGTTTGAGTTCGTCGCGCTATGATCGGCACCTTCATTGGAACTAGACACCGTTAGACAGCTGACTGTCACCCAGAACAAATGCATGAAACAAACACGTACAACACACTCTACCAACCGACAGATTGACGGACTCCTGTCAGTATTTATGAAAACTCGACCGGACAAGCATCGACTAACTCAACAACGCTGAGCGTTTTGATGAGAAAGGCCCTACCGCCTGGAATCTTGGCTGACACAAATAACTGTCGCGGTCCATTTCCAACGTTCGTTCTTACCGAAATGGGCATTTGTAGATGCGTACGTGCGTGCGTCCCACAACTAACTTCGTCGACTAAGCGGATTGTACCGACTACATTCAACCCTCTATCGAAGTCCTTTTCTTTGCCGCTAACCTGTTGAAAGGTTCCACCTTGAATGTCCCTCGGTAAACGGAGTGACAGGAAAAGCCAGAGAAAAAAAAAAAAAAAGGTCGCATCTGTCGGCGCCATGATCTAGTTTCATACTGAGCAAAGACGCGGGTGGGAAAAAGCTGTGACAGCATCAAACACCGTGTCCGACATGGCGAATCATATCCTGATCCTGATCATGACCGTGCGTATAATTTTATAAACGTTTGCGGTGTCTCGCGATGACAACAGATTCAAAGGAGATCAGAATGTGTGGAAAATGAATGAAAAATTCGGGCCGCAATGTCATTCCTCAGATAGCGCTTTCAGGAAGTAATAACAGCGCGGATGTATTGCTTGCTTAACAATAGCGCAGACAACGAATATCTGACTAGATTGTTATAGCTTGAAGAACGCTCAAGTACATGTGCATATCGTACTCTTTGGGTGGTGCGTTCATGTGCGTAATTAACTTCGGATACAGAATGCGGAAAAAATAGAGATGGCATACATCCTTCAAGAGCTGAGTAAGTGAGCTTCATTTCGACTAATATGTACTTTATGTTAGAGCATAAAATCAATGATAGGGTGCGTTTGAGCGGACACCGAGACAATGATCCGGGTGACGCCGATTCCCTTTACCTAAGACATCAACTCTTGAATACTGTTTAAGCATTGACGTTGAAAAAACGCTTTTCATTCGTTAATTCGTCATTGATTTGCTCCTGGAGAGCGAACAGATTATTAAAGCTCGATCCGGCCACTTGTTTTATCAGGCTGCGTAAATAAGCCGCTCAACTAGACATGGCCCACCCATTGGAGGTCTCCGCCATTGCACCGAAATCATCGATTTTCATCGTAACCTCCCAGCAAATGTACGATCTTTCACGGAAACAAGTAGTATCGATAGCAGGCAATTCTGCGTCAGAGGACAGCGCTACTACGTCCTTTCGTAAAAATAGCTAGGCCAGCATTTTTCATTAGTTTAGGGCTCTGAGTTCGCGGTAAAGGATTACAGTGACATGAAACAATTGTATTGAACAAATCTCAAACGCCAATTCATAGCGGAAACCAGATGACTGATTCAGTGTCCGATACACGATCTGTGTTAGAGAACATTTAGATCTGTGCCATCCTGATAATCACCCATTAGGTAAACGCTATTCGACATTGGGAAGCCGTAAAACATTTGTGATCTCTTACTAAACTGCATACTACATATTGATTTTTGATGGTAGCCGTTTTTTTAAAATGACAAATAGTGGGTGCTTCAGCGTCATCTTGGTTCAAACGTCACCGCGTTTTAGGGACATTTTCCAGACGTGAAGATCGCATAGCGACATTTAGCCAAGTGTTGATTGATCAGTAGTCAGTGAGTACATTGGATCTGTAGGAAGGTCGAAAGGTTACTCCCGAATCGTAACGTTGAATAGCTTAGCTAAGCCAGATAGGGGCGCCAAACGCTACGTCCTAGTTAGGTGTAATGAAAAATAAAATATGTACTCTGATAACTTTTTGAATTTTTTGTTTTTGTTTGAACTTATTGAAATAAATGAACGATCTACGTTCACTGCTGATCCTTGGCTGGTTAATTTGTTTCAACATTCAAAGGAAGAATGTTTCTGCGAATTTAGTAATGACGGTACTAAAGCCCGCTTGTAGAAGTTAATAAGTGGTTTAGATATTGCGCTACTTTTTGTTTTATTAATCATTATTCGATTGATATATCTGCAATCTACGAAATAAGTGGTCTTTTTCGGTTGTACCAATAGCAAGTGCCGAATCTCCAATGTTCTCTTATGATTATTTAAGACTTCTGCATCGACACAAGGATTATATAAGACTTTCACCCAACTCGTGTTACTTCAAATCTCAATGGCCTCAAATAAAGTTGATTGCAGGAACCGAAGCAAGGGGGAACTACAGCGTTCATTGCGCTAACGGTAATCTTGACCTGTAATAGTTTTTCCAGTAATTCATAGTCGTTCATAGTCTGGCCAATCAAATTGTTCGTCGACGTTGCCACGCGACAGATCGCCACCGCTATCTGAGACCGTCAAAGGACGCATAGGTCGGCCTGTGAAAGATGAGCGGTCCTTTTTGCCTTCTAACGGTGCTCAGAGGTATCATCGGCAAAAGTAAAAAGTATTGCCATTGTTATATTGGATTTAACTGTTTTCTCGATAAAACACACGATTCCAGTCCCACGGTGTCTTCTCGACATTATGCATATTGGTAATCTATGTAACGAGCGAGTCGCTTATGATCGATTCGATAGACTTCCACTGGCGTCGCTGGCTTATATCAAGGGCCGGTAGATCATCCTATGATCGATAGCTTGCAAAGAGATCGAGCAACTAAATATACAGGAACTGTACTGCATTGTGAAAGGAAAACAACAGTGGGATGTTGAAGGGACGGACTGTGTGTGTATTTTAAAGATGGCAAAATGCATTTTTACGTTACTTGCGTACAAATATACCTGTTACCTAGGCTTTTGCGAAGGCATTTTTTGAATTGCTCCCTGTCTCCATGTATGCGTCATCCTAAGCTTATGCTTTGCGTTGAGTATCGATGGAAGCTTCTATTGCGGAGCTCTGCAGAAGATTGACATCTCGAATCCAAACTTCTGACGCGTAATGTCTGTATTCTGTCCGTCTTTACCTTGAAATATCAATAATAGTAAAAATTAGCCTCGATCGAGGCTCAGGCATACGGAATCTAGCGTCTACTGGATGAGTCTCACAAAAGCAAACTGATGCGGCATTGGCAGTGCAGCCTGGTTCACATAATACATTAGACCTTATTCATTATTATAATCATAATATCCTTGTGGTCAAAAAAACCATGTCCACGCACTGCCGTTAGCCTTGTCCAACCACAGTTCCTATATAAAAAAATATTGTCAGTAATCTGTCGCAATGATGTTACCGATTGATAAGGGTTTATCATTTTATACGGATGTTCTACGCCATTGCCGCTAATGATGTGCTGCTCAGAAGGCTGAAGACGCGACCTTTGGATCCTAAAAGGGTGCTGTCCATTCTTTTATGTTTTTTTTTTAAATTTGAATCGCTCTTGTTAGCTGAATTACCCACTGGCTAAATTTCCTGCACTTGGTTTTGCCAACTGAAACATAATCTTCTATAGGCTCTCGAAGCGATTCCTGCATCGTATAGAAGGCTAAGCAGGGTTTAAGAATGTGGGGAGAAACCAGCTGATTGTTATCTACCTCATGTATGTACTACGATTATTCTAAGTGAGAAAAGAAAGAAAATACTAAATCTACCAAAATGTATCTTTGAGAACTTCAAATTTTAGTTAAAACCTATAAAGCAGACGAGACCTTCTATTCTTTGTATGTATTCTTCAATTTTTTTTTTCTCTTAAATATACTTCTAAACAAACCTACAAAGTAACGCAAAATGTCTGAAGCCCGATAACTGCACGTCAGGAACTTTAGCGTGAACATTTTCGATTACGCTGTCACACATTGTTTCAAACGGCTAGCCCTGCTCCATCATTGAACGAAGTATACCTACTGCTGGTCTTAAGCCCTGTATAGCTTTCCTATTTTTATTCTTAGTAGTACCACCACTGCACCATCACCGAGATTTTACCATCGACCCATTTGCCAGCAGGTTCTTGCACCGTTACACTCGCTGGTACCTCTTTATTGGTATATCTATTCTCATATGAGCAGTAACATACGCCGACTATAATGCATCAAGCCTTTCGCTTCTGTAGTAGAGAATTTTTAGTTACAGCTTGAAAGGTTCGGAGAGTTAAAAAACCAACACTATTCGAATCATTCAATGCCCTTCTTGATAAGAAGTTCTTCTCTTATCGGTACAATATTGGCCCCATTCGTACCCACGGCGCAACAGCTCAATCGTCCATCGCCGGGGGTTGGCTAATAAATCAAACACTTGATCGATTCACTTTAGATTCTGTAAAATCTGTGTAGAAACGGCAAATTGTACTGGTTCACTATCTTGTATAGTTTTAATGTAAATGTGAGCGCATTGTGGGGTGCGTCAGAATATAAATGACGATGTTCTCTAAGTTAAGGTACTCTTCAACAAAAATAAAAGCCCCAGGCTGCCATGCGCTGATCAGTGAAGGTAATCCTTTTTAATGTGTCAGTTGTGGTAAAACAATGGAAGGCCTCCGCATGTCCGAAAATACAAACTCGGATGTCTATGTTCGCTGCTGGAATAGCTTACTGCTTGAGCCCTCTGGTCCGAGTCTCTGCGAAGATATTTGCATTAAAATTCTACTAGATTTTTGCTGGGGTACCGTTATATACCTGTTATTACGCGGGTATAAGCACATACAACCGTAATATCGGCACTAGACCCTTATTTTATGTTCAAAATTTTATGTTAACATTAATAGAATTGAGGCTGGCGGAAAACATTTTTAGGTCTTACAAATTCTGCGCGATTGAACGACGCCCTGTTCATTATTGACGATATTATGTTTGTTTGCCCGTAAAATGAAGCAGAACACCAACATTGATCAAAACATTTTTATAACAAACAGATTTACACGATACAGTTCTTTCAGACGAGCTCTAGGAAGCCGCGTATGCGGATCTTACGAAGAGCGCTTGCAACAGACATCTATTTGCTGGTATTTTCCAGTCCTAAGACTTCGTCATAGGCTAGGTTTCATAGTAGGAAGTTAAATGTGAATCCTTGTACCAATCGTTGGAAAAGACATGCCATCGCTGCTCACAAGTTCGTCTTTTAGGTACTTCGACGTCAGACGCAGTACAATTAGCACCTGTTTCTAGATATGACCATTCGCAGAGGATGCCTGCCTCTTTGAGCATATGGTGTGTCAGAATTACTTGAGTGACCTGAGAGCTTCGTATCTAAGTTAAATTAGGACTTGAGTTACTGCACCGACCTGTTCTAAAATTAACCAAACAAACTATAGCTCTATCACAAACATATCTTTGAGCAGTTACCCTGCAAGAGATGTCATGGCATTTTCCTTTTATCAGTCTATTATTTCATAGCAGCTGTTCGTTATAGTAAAATTTTTATTTCTCTTATTCGGTTAACCTATTACGTAGTTACCTCCTGTTGTAGTTAATTTTCTTACATATAATTTGGCCTATCGTTTTGTTGGAGTTGAGCTCCTGCACGGACGCTGATACGTTTCTGTGTTGCGCGTTGGGTCCTTAACTTAAAAATAACTGTCGTTGCGGTCAGACGCAATTGCGCCGATCTCAAATACGACGCTTTCAGCTTTGGCCACTGAGCTTTTGCCGTGATTCGATATTGTGCCTTGGACTCGTGGAACTCGGGCCAGTTTCGCCTATGTGTTAATTTATTAGGTAAGTCGAATGATGTATGCATGGACTTTAAAATCAACGGAGAAATATAACTGCATCTGTTGCAGGGTATTCATTGCAACGTTACATGTTAGAACGAGCTTCCTTTTTCCAAGAGTATTCGACACTTATATCGCTTTGCTTTAGCAGCAACAGATAACGACCCAGCATTGCTCAGACAAAGGGTCATCGTAAACCTCAATTGGAAGATATCGGCGGTGACCGACTCGACGAGAAGAAGACTCAAGGCGATGTTGAAGATCTAAGTTTCTACTTTGCAGGTTGGTTTTATTATCAACGCAAATTGAACTAACGACATTTGCGCGAGATGTCTATTGGACAGTGAAGGAGAAATCAGCTCCGTAAGATCAGATAGAGTAAACGACATTACACATAACGAAGGATAATGTAATTGCATATCTCGTTTCCAAATAAAAAATCGTCAACCCTACTATATCAGTGAAACATTATGGAACCTATGTTCCGCCTAATTTCATTACGGCCACGTTAGGCTTGTGCAGTCTACCATACAATAAAGCCTAAACGTACTATTTTCCACCTATTCATATATAGAAATTCAATACTCGTGTATATATGGTAAATTATGACAAAAGCAATAAGGAAGGCCCTGTGATCCTAAAGTATTTGATGGGACCCTTAAATGAATCGCACTGCATCGTGCTCATACGTGTTCGTTCATAAAAAAAGGCTCAAAATGACAAGGAAAAAAAATCGCTGAATGGCGTTCTGCTATCTTGTATAGATCGTGTTTTCGTCGGCTAATTTCCAATTGGTAGATGTAGCCAGAATTCTAATTTACTCGTACATAGACATCATGCATGGGTGACGGAATAATCGCCCGTATGTAAAGCATGAAAATTAAACGAAACAACTAGTAACAGGGAGGCGAGACAAGAGAGATAATACAAGATCACAACTTTCAGCTCTGCGACCCTTTTGACTCCATTCCGCCTCGTAGCCATGCAACTTATACAGATTTATTATTTTGACCTTTTTTTTGCCATTTTCCGCTTAATATACAGATGCTGATTCGTAAGATTTAGCTAGGACTGCAAAATGGACACTTACCAACCCTATTTAACACTAGGTCATGGAGCGGCTGCGTAAAAATCATGCTCCAGGAGTTATGGAAAACGTCGACAAGTGACGTAAGAAAAAGGGTACTGAAAAACAAAGCCATATTCAGACTTCTGTAACGTAACGAAATAGGTTTACATACATTTTTCGAAGTCTATCTTCACCCTATTGATTAGCAGGTAACAAAATGCGTCGCATATAGGCAAGACTTCACATGAATAATCATTGACCAAACAAACCTCGTTTTGTCGAAGGCAAGACACTTAGCTGGGGCGGTAGCGGCCAGTTAGCAATACGAACTGCTGATATACGACAATAATGGAGAAAAGCACGCACGCGTGCAAGTCTTATCGTGCAAAAGCCTGCAACGACGCAGGGAACTTCAATTAGCGAACAGCAATTAGTTCTGAGACAAGTGAAAATAACTTGAACTTGCGCCGGATATTGGCCCATCTACGGGTCTGCGTGTAGGAATAAACAATTTGAAGTTCCATCGAGAATAATATTTTTATGGCCCGATTCGATTGTTGGTCGATAAGCGTAATTATGTGCCGCTTAATGATGTTTTAGCACATTTTTAAGTACTAGTATTTTCGACGCGCAGAAGATTAAAAAATTGAAAGATCTATATGGCATACTATAAAGGCAGATACATTGGCTGTACAATACACTATTATATTGATAATAATAACTTCTATCCGTATTGTAGATGTTGTTGTTGGTTAGGCGCTTTCTCTTCCAACTTGCTGGCATGAGATATTGATCATTTTATGCGATTTTCTGTATTGTTTATTATTCTGTCCTTTCGCAAGCGATAATGTTAAGTACGTGAGACACTTCGTCCTTGGAAAGGTTTGACCTGTTTTATGTAGAGCTGGATTTACGGAGCATTGCTGATAAGGTCGATAGCAGTTTGTCCTGGTTCGCGATGGCGGTGCAGCGACCGCGAAATGGCGATATCAACTGTGGTAAATCACCCAAAAAAAATACGGAGGCTTTCGAATTTGTTCTGAGAAAAAGTAAGGTGATGAATTCAGCATGTTATTAATTAATCAATTGTTATTTTTCTAAATGCTTACGAAAATCTTATAAAGGCATTGTATATGAGGGTCAGATATCTGAAAAAATGTCCTCATAGTTCCTTTACAATCCACACTTCACGGTTCAATTTGACGTTGCGTCATCATTTTGTCTGGTTCTCTTTTTGAGAATCAAGCGAAATATGCGATCTGTCTACTAATAGGGAATCAGCTCTGATTCTCTCTAATACGACAAACAGAAACTGGCTTCAAAGCATAATTTACAAGATTGTTGGCCAAGGATAGGGCCAAAATGTTCCTCTCAGTTTGGACAAACATGTACTAAAGCTTATCTCAATTTAAGTATGGCACTGCGAATTTAGGTATGATTGCCTCTCCTAACTACCGGCATATTCATGCTGGTCTAGGTAACGAATCGCCATTGGAAACGTGTAGCAGTTTTGTTTATATGGCTTTATGAATGTCTAATCATCGATCATGTTGCACATTGTCCCGAAGACTAAAAAAAAAATACTCCAAATAGGGAAGCTTAAGTTAATTTTAGAGAACAAAAAAGTTCATTAGTCCGTTAGAAAAGAATAACCTCTGTTTGCTCCACAGGCGCAAAGTTCAGATACAGATTCAAGGCAAAAAGGTTAGAAATCGCCCACGAAGTATATATGGATGCTCAAAGAGTACGCACCCGGATCTCTGCAACAAGATATTCAGCAATGATAACTATAGTACTAAAACTAATTTTACGATTTACCCTGTTCGTAATTAATAGTACAACAGTTTCAACCGCGGTGTTCACGCACAACACGTTATATAAACACAGAGTCGTGTACACGGCCAGTCCTGACGCGTACCGCGTCAGCAACAAAGTTTGTCCGAGCGCCCGGAGATTGTCGTTTCTGATCGACAATCAGCCAATTGTCTTTCGTCAGCGCAATCAAATGATGGATGGCATCAGGGTGTAGTTATAGGAGCAGCAGCGTGTAAAAGACACTGATTGAAATCACCAGCGGCAGCTACAGTAACAACAACAACGGCAGCGGTAACAGCCGTTCATCCAACGACGACAGTTTTGCGAGAGACCCCGTCGTTCCACCGCTCCTCGACCAGGCATCGCTAAGCCAAGCCAAGCTAAACATCTGATCAAGCAGCGGCAATGATTAGTCTACGACGAGGACACGATAGGCGAGACACGGGACTGCTGCTCCTGCTGTTAGGCTTCGAGTTGATCCCTGCTATGTTGCTCTTCGTTGGCGTCGACGACAGCCCCAGCTAGCATCACCCTATCACAGGCTTTACGGCTACTAGACCAGTGTGTGTGTGTTTGTATCGTATATGCGCCCTGTTCGTTTGTATCTTCAGCAACCAGCAATAGACAGCGGCGGTGCTTCGTGTTCGTTCGAGAGGGGGAGAGTGGCAGCGAAGAATAGTCCTTAGTTCATGTACGTCTCAATAGCTGACTAGCTCACTTGGTTTGAATAAACGTCACATGTAGCAGTAAGCGTTATTGTTGTTGCAGTAGCAGCGGCAGTAGCTGTTATAGTTGTCTTCTGTTAGCCTCTTAATCTTGATCTTCCTTGAGCTTAGTTTACTGGCCGAAATGCGGGGATGATGTGAGAATTTTAAGTGGGAATGGGGTGCTCGAATGTCGTTGGTTACCGCCACTGATGAGAGCGACTAGTCAAATACTCGTAGGCTCCGCTTGTCTGTCGCTTGTAGTACGTTAGCTGTCGAAATTTTCGGAGTCCAGTTTCAAGGAAAAGGCGGGCTGGACTGCAACGGACGACGAGCCACCCTCACGATAGAACTTTTCCTTGTCCTTTCGTTCCGGCTTAGTTCTCTTGTTTGCTATTTGTTAGTGTTAACGTATCACCGCTAAGTGTGGAATGATGAGGTGTTCAAGTCTTATCACGATTACGTCTACCTGCTGATGCGCGCTTGAAGTCTTGGACGCGAGGGTGCTGGCAAGCCGATGAAGTTAAGGTGAGTCTCAGAAGAAGCACCTCAACCCCTGAACTGCAGGGGCAACCAGTAAACAATGCTGTTGCGGATCGACCTTTAACCCACTAAGGCAAAATCCGATGTAACATGAGCACCAGCAAACATCGAAGGGCAGATATGTTCTGTCTGCAGGAGGATGTGATAATATGCTTGAATCCACGGATGCTCACTGTGAACCTTGACATGTTTCATGTTTCCATGAGATTTTCTATCCCTTTATACACATATGGGTGTATGCATGTACAGAAATTGTAGAAGGAAGGTCGTACCGTAAGCGCTGGTGTCTCTTGACGACAGTTAGGCCGTTTGCTGGTTACTTTACAAACTTCACGCCCGCGTACAGGTTTCCGCTGGGCACCAAATATACAAGCAATTCAATTGGGGCATAGGAATTCTTCATATGTATTGCGCATCATTTGTACCTTAGCTTAAAGGCGGGCAGGCAGGGAGGCAGGCAGGCAGGGAGGCAGGCAAGCGACTGATGTAACAACATCTGCTGATACTAGTACGAACTCAGGCGACGTGGAATTAAAAGAACCTGGCATTTCAGCAGACGCCCGTATCTGTGGGTGGCTTTCGATCGATCGATGGGTGGCTTTGCGGGCTTTGAACCTCGCAAGATCAGAGGCAAACCGCTTTCTTACCATCACCACAATCAGCATCATCCTCATCATTAGAACAGACTGTCTCGATCTTGTGTATATGCGGAGATATATTTCATGTTAATATGACTGAATATAACATTTGGTAGTTATGCAAGAAATGTAGACGAATAAACAAATAAACATACCGAGCAGACTACAGTGAACATACAAAATGAATCAGAATCGTCATACAACAACAATTAATTATATGATAGGACGAAAATAACAAAATTTTAATGAAAACTTGTTCAATTTAAGGCAGGTTAGACGCAAATGAGAGATGCGCGAAGTTTTCGAAAAAGCGCGACGTCTCAAGGCGGTTCGGTAAGCGGTAATACTGAAGATGAGCACAAACCAAAGTGATAGAAGAATATCCATCACAATCCTAAGAAGGACTTCACTGAGGCCCGCAAAATGATGGACACATATAGACAGTCATAAACGTTCTCCTATTTCAATTAAATGCTTTACCTTTATTGTATATGATAGATAATTTTTCATGCATTCCGCCAAGTGAATCATAATCAACACTTTCGAGATTTTACGTGAACATAGTCAACAGCCTTTGCGGCACTCGTATTAAAATTTGCTGCAGACGATTAGCTCGTTTTGGCACAAAATGAAGTGTGTTTATACCCGGATCAAAGCCTGAACCCGGCTAAGTGCTCCTATGGGTTTGTTGGAAGAACACGTTAGCACCGCACCATCAAAAGGACGTAGTAAAATTTCTACTAAATTACCACGAAAAACCACATAACGTAAATCCTATCTTTATCTGGTCTTCTACCCTCTGGGACAGAAATAAGCCTGAATAGGCTATTTGTAAACGCACCCACATTTGATCGGATAAATATGGTCGTATATGTGTCGCATGGTCAGCGACCTCAAGCTCCCATTATATTTTTCTTGCAAAACAGACTCTCATTTGAATACTACTTCTCGCTAAGCTGTTAGAGCGTGGGCGACCGAGTTTCTAGGCGGGAGAATGGGAAAAAAGAATCTTCGTTGGACAGTTTGGCGGTCATTTGTTTCAATAGCCTTTTTTGTAACAGTCTCGCTCCTCCGCTAAACATATATTTAACTATGTTCACCGGTGTATTCAGCGCCCGCTGTAGTTGTTGCAACCGGGAACTTTGTCTTCCAATAATAAGCATATATGGCCAGCGTCAAATGTTACCTTGGGTATCCTGTACTTGTCGGACTTATTTCTCTTCGTCCACAAGCCAGCGTCACGGTGTAAGGTGACAACCTCCTCGCTCCCCAGATATATGTCGAACATAGAAATCAGCAGAGGTTACATAGTGCCACAACTCAGCGTTGAGTTATTATATATGTGTGCGTGTGAAGTTGAGACCAGTCGACCTTTATCGGCCACTGTCTCAGCTGTTGCCGGTGAGTCCGGCGAAGTCCTTGTTTGTAGCAGGGCCACGAGCTGTCTTGCTGCGACGCGCTACGCGAGAATTAGAGGAATAAAAACATAGAGAACGAAGGAGAGGAGGAAATAAATAGAGGGCGAGGAGGAATGAGGGAACTTCTCTTTGGCCATTGCCAGTAGTACACAACTCGATACATTCGCTCTGATCGGCCCCCTGGCTAACTTAGAGCCGTGAACGGTTATTCGACACCCAGCAGACAGAAGGACCCGAGCCTGCATTCCAGGCTAATCTGTCCACAATTGTTAATGCGTCCAGACGCCCACTTAAACCTTCATACAGTAGGTGCGGTCATTATAGGCCGTTCTGTGAATACCCCCGTATTCCCCAAGTGAACAGCATAGTTATGCGTCAAATAGATACATAGCGTTGTTAGTGTCCTTTTCGATGACACGAAGAACCTTCGAAGACGCTCACAGAACCGTGCCGTTGGGTTGGAAGCCGGCGACGTATTCCAGCATCTGTATTCGGCATCATGGGAAATATGTTTACTATTGCACTGTATAAGGGCAACGAGTAAAAACTCTTACTCTGGATTCGGTCGATATTTTTATTGATGAAATATGAAAAACGACTCCTGAAGGCAGAGACGTAACGTTAATATCTGCTGCATTTTGTCTAAATATGGACAAAATGGATAAATGGATAAATATGGATAAATAAAGATGGACAAAAGATGGCCTCAACGGGCTTCTGAGTGAGAAATTGATTTGAAATATCTGCTTCAAACACTACTGAAAAAAATAACAGCTGGACTCGTATTGTGGATTCTGCTCAAATTTAACAATATACGAAATTTTCCGGAAGCTGAGCTGGCGTCTTGATTTCTATGTTTGGCAATATTTAAACAAGCGGACTAGTTGCTAGAGAAGAACAAACTGTGGATAGCTACTTATCATTGACAATGTAATCTTATAATAAACAGTATTAACAAACGAATAATGGATGTACGTGCCGTCAAGATAGATACAAACAGGCTTGTATAGTCCGTACAATACAAACGTAGACAAATGTTACGGGTTTTACGTTCGACACTGCTGCTGAGTATTGCTTTGGATGCTTGGTTAGCTTTTCCATCGCAAACAGAAATGTGTCAACAATTTATTAGATATTCGTGTGCTTCAACATTGTTAGAGCTGCATCGACGGTCTTCTCTCGGTGTTTTCCGTTATTCCTCGGAAAGTTCTCGCGCGGAATTGCCGAGTACCCCCAAGAGTGACAGAGTTTTGATCGCCAGCCATTGTTGATTCCTCGCTGTCATCAATCGTAGCTTCAGTGACCGCAAGCTAATCACGACAAGATTTAGCCAGACAATCAGCAAATGTTAAGCGAGAAACAGCACGAAAAATGAATGAACGAAAATCGGAACAACTTCGACATCGGTCTCGCCTGTGTCGACACCCGGCACTATATCTACGCGAAGGGTATCCACCCGAGGTTTCTCTAACCAGTTAACCCATCTGATTTGGCCTCCCTCCCTTCCTTCCTTCCTCCCTCCCTCCCTCTCCCTCTCTCTCTCCCTCTCTCTAAGGACAGCTCTTCTTTCTAACTGATCGAATTCTAACTCTCGCTAGACTAGAAGCTTGATGACCGCAGCTCGCGTCCTCCGACTCTTGG
Source organism: Varroa destructor (assembly GCF_002443255.2). Taxonomy (NCBI): domain Eukaryota; kingdom Metazoa; phylum Arthropoda; class Arachnida; order Mesostigmata; family Varroidae; genus Varroa; species Varroa destructor. The sequence goes on along the minus strand of NW_019211457.1, from coordinate 2,230,726 downwards.
GGAACACCCCTTCCGGAACGAGTGCGATCTTCATCTTCACGACGGCGCTGATGATGATAAAGGATTTCTACTACGTGACACTCTGTGAGCTATCTTATGCTCCAGTTCGCAGCCATCTCGAAAGATACACACAAATATCTGTATAAACGAATTCATGTGACCTAACGAGTTTATCGCATGCATTTAGTTGGGAGTATGAACACGCGCTGGTGCATGGCCATTGACGATAGCTGGTCGGGTAGACGCCTGCCTGGGTGGACATTTGATGTTCGGTAGTTTTCGGTAGGACGCGATTTTGTTTGTGGCCAGAAAGAAAAAGAAAATGAAAAGCAAAAGGTGAGAACTTCGTCGAAGGGGTGGAACGCCGGGCAGAGATATGAACTATGACTCTTGTTATTATTGCGGCGTTAGGCACTGTCTGTCTGCAAGATGGCTGTTTCTGCTGTGATTGCGTTGTGGTTAGGAGCGTAGTGGGTGTTAGGTGTCGAGTAAACGGATGGCTCGATGATAACTAGCTGACAAGTCAGGCGAAATCAACCTATTAAAAGTGACCGGTGGCAGTGGTAACCTAAATAAGGTCTGAGCGTGTTTATGACGGTTAATGGTTCGATCGTATGGAGTCGTTATTGATCGTATATTCTAACGGAACGAAACACAATAGGATTGCGTCAGTGGTTTTTTATTAATTTCGCATTGAAAAATCCCCACCAGAGGAAGTGTTATAAAGCAATGAAATAACCTGTAGCGTACCGTAAGCTAAAAGCAATCTTTAACTACCAATTATATAAACATCTTTGTCCATATATATATACCTTTAGGGTGAAAGAAAATCACTTTGATAATCGGAGGGTTTTTATTAAATAAATATATTCTATATTGCAATAATTTTTTGTTTATCTCCTGCTACTTTAACCGACATAAAGCGAAAAATGTCTCTCAAGAGATTTTAACCCAACCTTATATATATATATATATGTATATATAAGACAAATAAATACATTTAGTAATATATAAATAAAATAGAAAGAAAAAATATGATATTTTCGCTTTTTTTCTCATAAACCTAACTGAACTTCGAATGTATAACAAAATTTGTTTTTATTACGCCTTCACGGCGCCTCATACAGCAGTCAATCAATATTGGTGCACGAGATTAACAAACTAGCAAACATAAACACACGTTATTTTTCCTCCGTTCCTTCTTTTGCCTTGTAGCATACGATCACTGTTCATTTGCACATCGTTGACTTCATAGCATACGTCGACTACTAGCCAAAGATGATCGACGATGAGAAACAAACGCTGGATATGTATATGGACCGTTGCAGTTGTAACGCCATGGACTACAGCGAAGTTTTTGAGCTTCTAATGCCCGACGATGCGAAATCACTTACGTGGGCATCGTATGAACGATCAAAGAAACGATCAAAGACCAAAGAAACGATCAATGTCTCGTAGGGTTCGTTGTAAGGATGATACATTGATATGGGAAATATCTGTGTGGTTACATATAGTATCGTGCTGTTGGGTGGAAGATAGGTGCGATTCGGCTATGGTGTATTGTGAGCCCAGTAGTGTAGGCTTCGGATAGTCCTTGATCTGTCTTCGGCTCCGGTCCTAGATAGAGAATATATTTACGGTTCAAAATTGAAACGTCTACTCAGCCATGTTTCAGAGTGAGAAATTTCTATAGGTATGGGTAGACGGGGTCGACTAATTGACAAGGGAAAGGATAGAGACGTTTCGGTAACTTAATTTGTTTAACGACTGCCACTACCGGTTAGGAAACCAGCATGTACAGAGGTAACTGCGTGCGATCCATCGATTTGCGGTTAAGACATGGAAGAGAGGACGAACAATTACTACGAATAGGTTTATTCCGAGTGGAGATCGAAGAAAATTGAACGGGTAATTTTTTTCTAACGGTCACCTTGTCTGCTCGAATAAAGGCAAGCATAAAGGTCAACCAAGACATCTTTCCGTAGTCAAACACAATCATTAGCAAAGAGCGGACGAAGACACATTTCGTGCCCTGCTATCGACAAAAGCCAGCCTTTGTTTATAACGAAGGCGGAAGAGGTTGATTTATCGCCTGTAGTGTATACAATGTCTTTTATGTAGCACCGATAAATAGGATTTATTGAGTTGATTTAAAAAGCCCCATAGGCAGATTTTTTTTTATTATGTTTCCGGTGTAGCTGACAATTTGCATTGAAAATAAGTTCTCTACCGCATATGACCTTCAACGTCCGTGCAAAACTGCGGTATCAATGTAGATGCGAAACTTCTTAACACGTTAGAAGCATTACAAGGGCAAGTAAAAAAAACATTTTAAAGTTGCCTAAGCCTTAGTTTTTTTCGGAGAATAAATAATCTTTCGAAAAAAAATGTAGGAAACCTTCAATTATGTAATTATGTATTTGATAGATAATTAAACACTTTTGAAGCGCTTCGCTAAATCTCTTTTTCGCTTGAAGCTATTAAAAAATAAGCATACTAACGAAACGAGAATAACAGGATTAAAAGAGTTCTTGTGAAAATTTGCTTCGTTAAAAAGTACCTTAAAAGACATAACAGTCTTGTGCTAACACTCATTTTACTATTTAGGCGCGTTGGAAGCACTATGAATCCGAAGAAACGTGGGTCACTAACGATTGCGGTGAGGTAAGTTTCAGCTTCGCATGTTGAACGAGAAACGCTATACAATGCTTTTATGTCAATCCCACCAGCAATACAGACGTCATTAGACCAAAACGCAGGCTCAGATTATTGTACTCGTTTGTCCCTGTCGAGGGAACTGAGGGCCTAACTTCATGAGGTCGTGATATCCAGGCGTCTCCTACCCTATCGGTGACACAGCAGATATCGTCGAACCAGGAGAAAGCATAGCTTACTTTACTTCGTTAAGTCGAGAGGGACGGGCGCAAGACTCAGTTTGACTTTAGGGCCTTTGGACACTTGTCGAACATAGCGACGTGCCTTTTAAGGCCCCACCGATATAACTGGGGATTGGAACGGAGACCGTAGCGAAGAGCTTCTTAACGAAGTCGTTGGGCCGTCGACAGAGCTCGCTCGCCGAAATTCGTTTGCAGCTACCAAACGACGGTGCTACTCCGAAGTGCTTGGGACGAAGGCGCGTGCCTTGTTTGGGAAATTCGTCTATTTATAGTCAATTCAAGAAAAAGCCTATGGAAAAATTTTATCCTGAGACAGAATGCATCTGTCGTTGATAGTCCTTAAGTAGTAATTCTACTATACAATTGTTGCTACCTACGAAGGATTATTATGATTAATTCGTGTGTGTGGAAGCATAGCGTTAAGCAAATGGCATGTCCTAGAAAAGCAGAGTTCATCGTAAAATAGGTATACTTATTTCTCCGGGTAATGGTAGGCAGTCGGTACTAACAGTGAAGTAAATGTTTTGAGCTTTACGTCCAACGCTGCCACTGTTAAGCGTTGCTCCAGACGGCTGGCGGCCTTCTTCACCACGAAATGAAATGTGGGTCTCTACGCCCAACTTCTCACCCAGATCGCGTTACATGAGCCTAAGTTAAGCAGGCAAACACGTTAGCACTACGCCACCACGAAGTCTGCTACCGTATATCCGCTACTATTGATGATAGCAGTCATTATGGTTTAGTATACATACCTGTTTTCGACATTACAAAAACAAATACTTTAGGTCGTTTGTTCTTCTATTATACATTAATATGTGCGCTGTAATCTTTTCATCGATTTGCACTCTAGGTGATTTTTCGGTTAAGATGTCCTAATCTGATCTGAGATCAGCGGACCCATTAAAACATTAAAACTGACCGCAGGAGAGGTACACCTCAGATACATCTTCTTGTTCCATCGATGTTTATTAAAACAGGCACTGTTACATCCATTTCTGTTTTTAGAACCTAGCCAGAATAAAATCCGAAAGCTAAAAATATCCCATCGTCTTAATACGATGACCAGTTCCCCTCGCGACAACAGTAGCACAAGTGTGAGTCATTAGAGTACCCGCTCATCACGTTGTCAGCTTGAATCACCCAGCGATATTCGATGTTTGCTTTGCTTTTGGCCTGAGCTGCTTGTTGTTGTTGTTGTTGTTGTTGTTGTTGTTGTTTTTCGAATTGGCCTTGCCTGACCGTAGGCGCAGTTAATTCGTACCTATCGTCGACCGCTTGGATCTTTGTACACAGACGCCGACACAGAGGGACTCTCCCCGATTACAAGAGGCCTATCGCGTCTGTGGTTGTTAGCGATCTGTTGCTGGTCAGGCCAGTAAAGAGGAACTAGCGTATTTTGCCGGAAGCCAAAAACAGCTCGAAAGCTGGCATAGCTCACTGGCGCCTCTCTCCAGGCAGTTTTCTACAAACACTTCAGTAGTCTAGGCAAAACTTATGTTGTCTCGTTTACTTATCACGGTATTGGCTGGTTACATTCATTGAGAAGTTGCTTTATCTAAACCTACTAATAACTATGGCACTGACGGGTAACACTGACCGATCAGTCGACTGCCGGTGGTATATGTATTATACACACTGCCCAATGCAGAGCATCATCAACGGCGACACCGCGTAGCAGTCGATCTGAAATATTTATCCGGGGTTTGTGCCATCTGGCGTGATGTTCCTAACGTAGCAGTGCTGCCCAACATTAGATCAACTTGTGATGTTTTCGGAAGTCTATGCCCATATCGACTTAGCTAATATGAAATCTTTGTCTTGGGGAACTATATGGCGCTTTCGATTCCGCAAACAAATCTTAGAGGTGGTCAAAAGGATTCAGAAAGGCCCACCTATTACGATTACGTTCAACGCTTCTATCTAACAAAATCAGTAGGTTTTTCATTGGTGCTTGTCTCAAGAATTGAAGGGTATATTTTTTACCAGTTTGCGTTATTAATGTTGTCCGAGAAGTGTTTACAGTTTTTATGTATGATACATATTTTTTTATATGGCACAATCGGCTGAGATAGTATATTATATTCTAGTAATTAAAAAGCTTACTTCTGTTATCGTTTTTATAAAATTAAATAATACTCCTCGTCTCCGCTAACCTATTAAACGGACCCTAACTAACACGAACCGTTACTAGACAAGCCCATTTTTATATTTAATCAATTCTACCATAGTATCTTAATTCAATCTAACAACCTCTTTCTATATAAAAATTGATCTCGCTGTGCCGTCTTTCTCTGTTAATCAGATCGACATCTATAATTGTACCATTCGAGTTAGCCAGCTTCTTTTTCCACAGTCAACACATCTATTACTAATGTCACTGTTGTGACATTGTTCGGACATCATTCGTATATTTCGTAGCAACCAGTTCGGGAAGTGGCCCGCGTACAGGCCACACAGGCCTTAAGCGGTACTGGCCCGATTAGCGTCATTCTGGCTTTCGAATACCTCTAATTGGATTGCCAAATAGTCACTGTCGATTAACCACACGCTCTGAGCGTCCGCCACGTTCAACTCGAACGATACCGCTGTTTGCTATAGTAACCATCTTTGATCGGCTTTATACATATGTATTTATACGCCTTTGTATATATATATATATGTACGTATTCTAGGACGGAATGCCGCATCCTATCCCATTGCTGTTTTCCGGCGGTCAACTAAATGACGCTTGCGCGGACGCACATCCTTGTTACGCGAGAGCGGTTTGTTCGCGGCCTCTTAACTCAAACGCCAGGGAACAACATACCCGGGAAACATAGACGCTTCGCGAGACGCGACTCTCAGATTCAGGAAAAACAGTAACGCCACTGTCGACCACACTCTCATACATAGTCGTAATGGAATGGTACTCGTACGAGGCGACTATCCATTGTTTAACAAGTAACAACACAAAGCGTACCCGGCGACGAAACATGGAACATGGCGCATGCGAATGAAGATCGCTGGACTGGAGCCGTTGTACTTGATGTGCCCTTTGTATACGCTCCATCGAGTCGACTGAATCTGGTCTCCATCTACAGGTCTACGTAGATGAAACGGTTGTTTCATAGTAGTTTGCTGCGAGTTTATAGCCAGAGGTAGTGACAATAATAATAACAACAAATAAGATTTAACCAATCGAGAGTTTTAGTTTTAGCTAATGATGAGAAAATCTAAGAGATCTCTTGCCCAATGGTCAAAATGTGGCTTCGTTGAAAAGAAGCAAAGATAAATCTAAAATAGAGTAGAAATCTGTGCATCCATTTCGCTTTGCCCCATTGATTGTCTACGGAAAACGATCATTCACCTGTCCGATGAGGCGAGGTTATTCGACGTTTCTAGATGCTCTACAGTTTACTTCAGGAACTAGCACAGGGCTCGTACCGTACACTTCGAGTCGTTCCACATTACTGGTTGTTATTGTTGTATCTTTTTAGAACAAGCTGAGATTTCTTTGTCGAACACCAGTTTGAAGTCGAACATTTAATGAAAATATTTTACCCTGACACGGGTCGTTCTCCTGATCACAGCGAATCCAACTAGCCGATAGCGTCTTCGACCCGTTGCCCATAGTTTGACGAACCACCTCGGAACAAGGCATGACTACTGCACCACGCGATGATACAGTCGGATATGCTCCGACCAACTAGGTTAGGTAAGAGGGAGGTGTGTGATTTCGTGCTTCGGGGGTAACTGGGGGGTTGTTCCCTGGTCTCTCTCCAACGAATGTGCTATAGCAGGTAGCAATTTTGGAAAGCTCGTCAATCTCCATCATTTGTCCGGGTGGGCTCTCTACGACAGCGGCAGTGGGGCTCCGATTCTGTAAGGTAAAAAGGGATTGGTGCCAAGTAAGCGAAGTAGAATGGCATACAGGTCGTCGACTCTGGCTTTAGGCGACAGCGATTTCAGGTAGGGTGACAGAGGTTAGGAGGGCAAACGTCGTCAAAGGCTGATGGGGCTTCTATAAGAGAGCATTGACGGGACTCTGCTACTGTGAGCCTAGTACATTTAGGCAGAAATCTACGGAGCCATACTTACGGAGAGTTGTGGGCGGATACTAATGCTGCAATGGATAGAGATAATACTCAGTGGCATGGACAACTATCCACTGTGTGGTGTGACGCATAAGGATACGGCATATGTTCGAGGACTGAAGTGGGGTTTTGAATCGTGGAGCGTTTGAAATTTCCATTTACTTTAGATTACAGACGGTTTCCAACATATTAATCTCGGTAGTGGAATTACTCTGTAAATATGAAAACGATAAGAAGTCGAGTGGTTTTTAATGGGGTATTGGAGTTTTTGAAGTTGAAGTGCATTGTCTAAAATTTGGCACAGGCTAAGAACTCCGAAGTTAAAATGACACGAATGTGACGTTGAGAACTTCAGTTGCATTCATGAAACGTTCAAAATTTGCGCCGTTGACAATCTCATTTCTTTTTTAAGGAAACATTTCAGAATGTGAAACATTCATGCGACGCCTTATACATGCACATTTCCACATGCAGAGCACATAGGCATGCAACGCAAAGGTTTCCTTCCGTAACTTTATGAATCGTTCTACATTGTCCGCCCTCGAGCCCCAACTTAAAACGTCAGTGATTTTGTCGTGATAAGATACACCCTTCTCCGATTTCCTACTCCAGCTTGATTTTTCAGAGCTGTCTTCCGATCTATATTGGTTAGTCAGCGAGGTTTGAAGTGTTAGAGTCGAAAAACGCCTCCTCGTACGAAGTTAGAACGATCCTAGTAGACAGAGAATTGCCCTGAGGATGAAACGAAACCCTTCCTGAAGCAACGCTAAACATGAAGCAGCGTTCCCTGCTTCATGAAGTCTACAGGATTCGGGTTGTGTAGAGCTACAGTGGCAAAGGCCGCGTTAGCTGTAGCGTCTATTCGCTATGTCTGCGCTTTCTGCAAACGTGCAATTTACAAAAAAAGTCGTACAACTGACAAAGGCGATAGTATCACACGTAGGCGTTACGAAGGCCGGGCGAAGTCGTCAGTGAGAGTGTTACCAGGAGGATGTGTAAGAAATATCTACGAATGAGAGACACCTTTTTGACAATAAAAAGCCAAAGGAACAAGACTGAATAGCAGAGCTTTAGTGAATATTAGTTGCTTAGGATCGCACGAAACACTCTGTGACGTTTGCCGCACAATGGACTGCATCGCGGTATTGTATTATTTGATAAAGCATAATAGTACGAAGGCTCGAGAAATGGCCGAATCGGCAAACAAGATAATTGATAAGGATCACGTTTAGTGACAGCGATCCTGTCAATAACTTAGCCTAGGGTTTACTTCAGAAGCATGGCCTGAATCAACAAAACAATCAGAATATGCGTTATAGTTTACAGATGGTTTTCATCATAGGGCCTTTCTACGACTGCTGTTTTACGTCACCGTCCTTAACCTCGCATCAATCGAAATGCTTAGGAAACTAATTTAGATTAATCGTTAAGACTAGTTTTTTATTTTGTTCTTACGAACCACTGTTATATTCCCCAAGATAGGCAAGTGACAGACGGTGTTTTTTCAAAAGTTTATAGAAAGATCAACAAATAAAACCTGCATTGTAATTAGTTCGCTTACAACTTTTTTCTATACTGTGGCACAATATATTACGAGATACTTGAATCATTTTAATAGTCCGCTATCAAATCTTATTGCTATTATAGATATTTTATTTATCTAAGTGAGAACTGGTTTACGGCACGAAAAACATACTGTTACTCTCCTATCCCTAGCGGTAGGGGTTGAATAGTGTAGAGCATATTATAAAAAGCTGAAGTACATGCACTTCAGAGTGTGTTCCTTCAGTGCACCAGCAACTTGCGCTATCTTCTGACGCATTGTCGGCACTTGGGCGCCTCCAACTTCAAAGGGTTTATCAACTACAGCGAAATCGACTTCGATCTCCTTCGCGAGCATAATAGCATCGAAAGTTTTCCTCACTTCTCGCTCAGTGCGGTTTCTTCTGGCCGGCCGATGCGACTGTAAAATTCATCCGTTGAAAGGGCCTCGACGAAGTCCATCCTGCCGTAGACAGCGCCTGTTTGAAAATCGGTATCTCCTGCTACTCGGGGAACAGCGTATAGACTTCAGTCAAGAAGCTGAAGTACCCAGAAGTTTTCACCTTCACTGATTGCAGAGCGGCCGCAAGCTATTGAGCCATCCAAAATCTGTCAGCTTCACCCGCCCAATAGGCACAGCGATAACAATGCCCACTATACAAGAAAGAAGCAAGCCTGCAACGCACGGCGCACTGTTCGACAAAACGCGAAATGGCCGGTCTAGCTTTTAGTACTTAGATCGCCTGTCTGTCGAGTTGAAAGCTCGAAGTGGGTTGGACTTTTGAGTCGGCACCGGGCATCAAAGTCGACACGGGGCCAACCTATTGGCTGAACCTCAGGTTGTGCGGGTTGTGATTATCGACCACGAGAGGCGTGTGTTTGTTGCAGAGACAGAAATATATATTCAATTTAACTTAGAGCCCAGTGGAAAAAAAATCAAAGCTGCATGTTCAAAACGTTCCCTGAGTGTGGTGACCTATGAAGAATAGATAACTGAGCTAACTAAAACTATAGTATCGATACTCGAGTGATTTGTGTAGAATTGTTAAATGTGCCTAAGATTGCTTGTGGCTATCGGTTGGATACATCATAACCGAAACACACTATAAATTTTACTGTTATTAGGCCTATTAACTGTAAGCTAATAACATAAATAACATCGTAGTGACTATAAACAATCAACTATATCGATATTACCTGTATTGTAAAATAGAACGCTATTGAGCAATGTGAACCGACATGCGGATGCCGTGACCAATCGAAAACTACGCCATAACTATATAGGCTTGTTGTACGTATTCGAAGTGCGAACTTACTGAACTGTGGCCGGAATTGGAAGCGCTGCCCGCCCAAAAAGTCATTAGTAAACATCCTTTTTGACCCGACGAACTACATATTAAACATGATCATCATAATAGAAGCCGCGGATTGTCGCCTGTCTCTAAAGCGTCCCCTACACGCCTGCTTCTGGCTCGGGGCGACTGTGGCAAGAGAAAGGGTTCTGATTAATGATACCGCTAGTAATCAAGGCGTTGAGCGGCATGTCGCCACTTCGATTCGTCCGACGGCTCGATATCCACCTACCGCAAGCCCATCATCCACAAACACAAAATCGCTCTTGGTTCAATCTGAACAGCAGTTTCTGATCAGCAGAAAAAAAAGGCGGGGTCCGATGTATTCGACAGTGTTGTCGAATGCATCACTGAACTCTGTCACTTTTCGTCATCAACAGCATCTGTGACTGTGACGGTTATAGCTCTATCCGAACAAGGGAAAAACAACTTTGTCGGTCGCGGCTGGTAAGAGCTTAATCGTAGCGACAAACCACGAAGTCTCAATTGGCAGTATCACTAGCAAAAACATACAGACACGAGACCTCTCAATGAGCGACCAGTCTCGAGAGTACAAAGCAGCTCACAAACGCCGTGATGAAGATTTGGCTGCTGTAACATGTAAACCTATTGCAAAATGAACATGATGCAGTGCGTTTGCAATTGAGGTCGGCTGAAAGGTGGTCAGATGTGAGGGTAGTGCCGGTGCAGCAAAAACATGGTGCTTTCTACTACCTATATATGCCGTGGCTTTGGCCCGGTAGGACCCTGACAGTGGGGATCGATACTGGATGTTATTTGGCGAATGCTTTTCGAAGGCGCCTGCAGGTCACCGCAAGAACGTCATGCTAACCTATCGCGAGAACGAGACGGCAGTGAGAGAACGTCTTCTGTTTACATTGGTACGTTTGATAAGTTTTGGTTAAGTAGGTTCCTGTTCCAAGCAACGTGTAGGAGCAATGTGTATCGGATTTAGAGTTCGCTCTTTTTCGACATTAACTATTTTAATACGCGACAAAAAACGTGACAGCCTGCAGGATATTTTTACTGCAACAAACGATCGAAGTCATTCGTACAAGCGAACAGCTCTCCTAAAAGACCGGGTCTTTTTTTGGGTGGCAATAGCTTGAACAAAATAGAAATGATGCGGCCCAGTCCAGAATTAGAACAATAATGCGTATATGCATTATATACGAACCGACTCCGAAGCTAGGCGATGGATTGCGTTCTAAAACCATCGGGCCGTTCTAGCTATCGAGTGTGTATTTGGTGGTCGCAAACCGCATAGATACCGCGCCCAGAAGTTAAGTGGCCAATGGCCGTCGAGCTCGATGTATGCTTTGCGAATTTATCTTCACTGCTTTGCAGTTACATACGGCTAAAGCAAGAAGAAAAGAAAAAAAATGGACGACGAAGACAAATACTCGGTTAAGTCCGAACCGGTTCTGCGGCTTATCTATCCTAGCTTAGCGCCGATTGTTTGTTGGGCGTGTTCACCAATGCGCGCAACGTAACTCATGCGGTCATCTCTTGCTCACACCCAATTCGCTAGCGCGAGAACGACCTCGAGAAGCGATTGACTGCTACGGAATACAGCATTAACGTGCTTGAGGTGCAAGGTACAGAGGAAAAAACATGCACGTGCAAGACGGCTCAATGCAAGCGATTTCGGCTGCAAAATACAGAATGCAACTGAAATGTTGCCGACCGCTAAAAACAAAGAACGAAAAGTCTGACGCGGACTGTTCTACTTTCCTTTATCCGTCGATGTCTCCGTCCGCCACCAGCGATAATCTACAACCGTAAAACCTCTAACACTAGCTAACACAAGGTTTACGACAAGCGGTTACCCGCTATTGTGGCGCAGTAGATGCTTAACTTGCGTAACTCACCCCGATCGCTTCTCTTGGGCTTGGACGACTTCATTGAGTGAATGTTTTCTGCGAAGCAGCGGCGGAGCGCCCCGACGCTATCCCTGTTATCCGGCTTACTTTTCGACTTATTCAACCGCTGTATGGCGGGATGCAGGGCACTAAAGTGTTATGCTGAATGCGGCCAGGTCTGCCTAGGTTCCCTATTAGTGAAGACAATATCTTACGAGGACAACAACAACAACAATAATAATAATAAAGTGGTAGGTTGAGAAAACGAGCAAATGAATTGCATTGTTGTTTGTGCAATGTAATCTTTAGAGGAAAAGATTGCGCCCCGTGATCCTTAGTCGGCGCGCACTTTCAAGCTCGTACGTTGCGGACGAAATTTGTACGGGTCTCCGCTCAGCATCGAACCACTGTAGCAGACAGCCCAAAGTGGCGCCACTTAAAGCCGGTAAATTTTTGTTAATCGTCCCCATACCCTGTGAAGACGATTCAGTGCTTGAAGTCCATTCTTATGAAACCAACAACAACTTCACTAGTGAGCAGCGGAACGAGGCTCGGGTCCACTTCTCGGGCCGACTGACTACCTGCGGCCGCCGTGGGAAATCCAAGTTCTCTTCGGATCTAAGTTAGAGTGTCGTTAGCACTTTGTAATCGTGCACATAGACAAGTGCTCTGATGAAAACAATTTCGAATGGTTAGTCGTTGACCACTGCCTGATCTACTGATGCATTCCATCCAATTTTAAGGCGTACATAGGCGCAGACTATCCGATATTAACTCTCACGCCTGGCAAGTGGCCACACCCGGCGGTTTTCTTTAACGGACGTTATTATAAGCTGTTAAACATGAAAGCACTCCAATTCTGCTCTAAACCATAATTCATGCTTGCTCTAAAACATTAAACAGACAACAACTTCAAATGTTTCGTCAATACAGAGGAAATTACTTTGCAACATTGATTATCGGCACCACCAGCTGGCACAGCCGTCCTTCTTCAGTGTCCCTTTTAATCCTACAATAACTACCGAGTTAGCCAGGAAACATTCGCGAATTTTCGTTCTCTTAGAAACAAATTTTTAACTCTATAAGTCAATGTTGTCCTCTTATGAGCTAAACGATAGCGCCAAAAATACCTTTCGGCACGCTAAGTCATGCCGTTTGCTATCTCTCGGCTTATAATTCAGTCGGCGTCATAATAATTTCTCGATCTGCGATGGCGTATAGCCATCGTGTAGATGTCGCCATCCTGCTAGATGACCCGCCAACAATTCTCGAGCGGAGGGAATGCGCTGTTATCTGCAAGGCTTCTGCTTGTTGAAGTGGCATCGTCGGCAAGTTATGATCATTACGAGTTCTAAATTCGCTATTTCTCCGAGCTTTAAGGTTTGCTGCCAGCAGAACACGAGGCCACGATTGAAGACGACGGTCGCGGGTTCAAGCCATCTCCGCCAAGCGAGCAGGAAGCCAGAAACCTGACTACAAATAGTGTCGCACCAGTCAACCCGTCTTTTTGTCATTCATTATGGGCCACCTATGGGTTTGACACCTAACGACGGAGTCATACATCTCGGTTGCTACTGAACCTCTTGCTTGTTACGTCTTGACGGCAAAATCGAACAGAAAAGCACTATTCAAGGAACCTCTGTATCTCGGTATAGTCTATAGATAGAGTCTTACTTTGATGTCTCATCTATTTGTAGGACTCTGCCATCATTGCCGAGTCACGTTCATTTTATACGAATAGATAATGTTTCGCTATATTTTTTCAGACGAACAGCATAGTTCCTCTCAAATACGTACTGCTTCGATATGCGCTATATATATATATATATATATATATATATTTACTAGAAATAGAAACGAAAGGTCTATAGTTTATAAATCGACAGATTACTGTCCCCCACCCATCTTCCGCATACACTTCTTCCTGTGCGTCCATAATACAAGATGGCGTACAGCCACGACCTCAGATATAGTCGATAGCCCTCAGAAGGACATGAATCCTATATAGCATAAAACACGGACGATCTTGGTTTCCGTAGGCGGAGTCTTTGCCCTGTGGCGCACTAGAATTTTAGTGGCAAATTAGGCGAGGGGCCAGTATCAATAATATATCGAGATTATTTTTATTTACGAGTTATCTCGTGTTTTGTGCATATTATAGCTCAGCTCTGTCAGGCCGACGATTACAGTATTTACAACGTCGCATCGAGACGCTAGTGATACCTTCCAGTGATATCCCCCCGTATGTAGTTCGGGTATAGATAGCTGCGGGTAGTTTCGTCATCGTCGTCGTCGTCGTCGTCGTCGTCGCTGTTGTTCTTGTCGTTAGTGTTGTCGTCGTTACTGTAGTAACTTGCCTCAAGTTGTAAATAAAGTATTTGTCGAGACTAAACGTACTTGTCGTAATTTCCGACTCTACCGTCACGCTCGCCTCGAAACAATTCTGGCGAGAAGCGCACTTTTCTCAACAACTACACAACAATTATATTTAACTATGCCGCCTGTTAATTTACGCAGTTGGGGTGTCGGATCGTTAGCCAAGGCTGACAATACATAGAGGAATAATATATAGATGAGCCGAGAGTGGAGAAAAGAAGCGTCCCATAATGGAGTAATTTATCCATTTATATAGCAACATGTTGATGCCATATTGGATTCGTGGAAGGCACATTTTGTTTTATGATCGCTTGACCTTTATAACTGGAACTATCTATACAAATCCATATTGTGGCAAAATGTATGCTAGTTCTTTCCAGCGGAAAGATCTAAGAAAGGACGACAGCCATTATATAGTTAATAGCCACCTTAGACCGTGGCAGAAAATAATGCAGTATTTATCACATATCCACAAAACAAAAATGCACAAATGGAACTCTCAAATCTCAGCTCACAGAGATCATATATATATATATATGTCTATAATTTGAAGGCCTTATCAACCAGCATATACATATATATAGGTTGGTAGGACATTCAAATTCTAACGAACATTGGCGCGCTATTCATCGTGGTGGAAATGCGTTATTTTTTCGTATCGAAGGAGGCCAATTCTTGTCGGAACAAAACCACAGGCTTAGTATGGTGACAAATAGTGCATCTATGGTCGGAAGTTGGGCGGAGATCAATGATGGAATTTTTTTCGCGCTAGACAAACATCTAGCAAAACTAAAAACATCATTTTTCATTTGAACTCAAAGGTCTGTTCGTTTCCACGCGGCTTCTATGAGGCCAGCTAGCAGAGTTTTGACTCCAGGAGCTATTTTTAGTAAATTTAGATTTCTAATACAGGAACTAAGGATTGTTTTAGAGACTAGAATATTAATTGTCAATAGGTCGTCCAAATACACGGCAACGGTTAACCTTTCTGAGACTTTTTTTTTTTTTTTTTTATTTTTTGACCATTTTGAGTCGTAGCTTTTTGGGACTTTTGGTTTATGGTCAGTTGAAAATTTAATTCATGGGGGGATTTTTCATTTGTATGTAGTTATTTGTGGATTAAGAAAAGACTATGAAAATGACTGGTAAATGGTTTCTGCTCTCCGAGGTTTTATATCACAAATGACACGTCTAACACATGGAAAAAAATTCGCTGGAGTATCTCTTTTTGTTCAAATATTATACCAGAGACAGCTTTTAAGCAAAAGTCCGTATTTAGATAGACACCTTGAAAATCATACATATATATATATATATATCTATATAAACAAGCTATCCAAGTGATCATGCCTAAACGAGCCGTGTATTTACGCATAAATTGGAATACACATTCTAATCTAAAACCACGTGTTTCTAAGTTGAATAGGCCAACACGTTAACACTGCACTATCACGGGGACGACTGAAGACTAAAAGAATTCAGGTCTGTTTTATTGGTAATAGCTCGCTGCAGCTAATGGCCAAGCCCCAGTATTGGGCTCTTTTTCTACATTTGGTGCCCAAGTCGATACGCGGCAACGTATTCAACTGTGTTTTTGCTCTACGTAATTACTAAACAGATTATTATTTTTGGTATTAACAAACTAGGTTATTAGCCGACCATTTTCATGGATTGCCTTCTTGAAATCCAGTCGATCTGGACAGATTTATTATTGTTTATATCACTTGTAGTGAATAGTTTTTAAGTGGGCGCTATAAAAAAAAAAACCGACACAATATGACGCTGCTCAGCCTCGTTCCCATCTCAATTGATCAAAGCAGCACTTTTGTTATCTCCTTTATGTTGTTGCGTCCAATGTACTTTTGGTTCACAGGAGATACTTAGATAAGCACTAACATGTCATAATAAATGCCATCAGGCAGAAAGGCTCCTCAGCTATATAATACGTTCCATGGACAACGTTTGCAGTAACAACGAAACAGTGCACTGGTGATCAAACATGTTCTCGATGTATGCTATTGAAAAGTAAGAGTTTCGCCATCAGCTAAAATTCGAATAGAAATAATCGAGAGTTCAAAGCAACGTAATAGGACGCAACTAACGCCAACATAGAAAATAAGGACAAAAAAGGCCAACATCGTCCTAACCACATGTGCGAAATAATCACTGGCCTGTTTATCATCGCCTGTTCAGCCGCAGGCGTTCAGCCAGACTATTTTTTCTCATCTTTTCGCCGTCCTCGACAGCTTTTCTCGGTTGTAAGCTATGTGTGGCCCATTGTGGGTAGTTGTGTATCGTTCGGTACTTGATGGTGCACGATTTGGGGATTAGTAATTGTTAGCATAAGTAGAGTAGAGGTTGAACGCTGATATTCGAGGTAGTTGATTATTGTACTGAGGAATAATTACGTAACAGCACTAAGTTTAATGCGCAGACTCAAGTACGCTAAATGAAACTTCGTAATGAAGACAACAAGCTTTATCTTCTTTCTCATGATTCCAACAGAAGTCTTCCGGTCACTTAATCGACCCATGCTGCATCGTTATGATGATTTCGCCCACGCCACCGAATCTTTAGAATGTAAGGAGCGGTAAATAGACGCACTGCGTCGGACGGCTAGCTTCTTCCAGGACGAAATGAGCCGCATGTCTAGGCCCGTATTGAAATTTAGACGAACTCGCCTCTCCTTAACTCTAATAGACAAATATCTTACCACTGTGCTAGTCCAGGGACAATTTCGTTTATTTAGCAGGCCTTATCGACCTCTATTTTATCGTCGCCATATTATTTCAGCATTCCCTAAAAAGCCGCGGCCTCTCGTTTCGTTTCCCCTACAGCCGCAGTTGACTCATATAGGTGTTCACATCATCAGAAACAGCAACAGCAAACTCAACAGTTATTTCCGAAATCAGTATCTCCTGGTTCAGGCCGTTGTTACACCTTGTTGATTTGAATCAGCGCGTGAACTGCTTTTGTCATCGTGCTTGCCGTCTCGTAGTCCTTCGGCGGTCGAGTAGGCTGACTGCTGTCAACCTGTCGACCTGCGTCACCTGTACTGTGTTTTTTTTTCATTTTTCAAAAAGGTTAGGCCCTAATGCATTATACAGAGCGGACTTCACTGCTTACTAATCCTCCGGTGCAGTGCAACCAACATCTACTATATTCTGAATCGTGCATGTATGCCGGAGCTTACTTCAAAACTGATTGAATCGTAAGTTTAAGTTTAAGCAGAAAGGTCTGAATGGACACGCATAGAATTGTCCCATGACGAGAATAGTTATCATTCTACCTCTATTTCGTATCATCCAGCGTATCCTTTGATTGCTTTGCCGATCGGGTTCTACTGGTAATAAGCAGATGGTTAATTACAATTGTATCTTGTTTTCGCTCGTCTATCTTATCTGCGAATTTTCGCGGGTTAGCGGCCATCACTCAATCATGCCGCTAGCGGGCGCTTCTGTAAGCTGTTATACATGTGTATATATTTCAAGGAATATTGCTTTGTATTATTGTTTATCTCTCAGTCACCCTCGTCGTGGTGCGCCCCACTCCCGCCCGGTCCGTTTTCTATTTTCCCGCCATATTTTATCGTACTGTCGCTGGTGATTCGGAGGTTAGCACTGCTCAATTGTCAGACAATCTCCGTACAGCCGCAATCACCATAAGAGCTAACGCCGATGCTGCCGGCCCATTGCCGTCGCATCCCTAATTGACGAACGTTTCGAGACACGACGCGAACAGTCAACCAGTCCGACAACAGCAAACGTAACGGGAATGCAGAGCCAACAATCTGTACTCATCGTATAATATTATCAATCGAATATTATTAGATCGCCGTTGGACAGTATGGACATATTGGACTGTTACTGCCGACACCCATCGGGATTCGGGCTGTTTTTGCGTTCACCCCTACAATCATGCTATTTTACGTTTGATCTACGAAACAAAACGATAACAATAATAACAACAACACCAGTGATAAGTATCGGCGGCAAAATAGGGAAAGAAAGAGGGCGAGAGAAAACAGAGGGTGAATGAAGAGTACGCCGTCGGCTGAATGGGCTACCACTCTGTTCAGATTATAGAGTTTACGGATCTGTGACAAAACGCGACAGCCAGCGATGATCTGTTCACTTCGTGGTCGATCAGTCGTTCGCCTATCTGTCCAAAAACCCCAAAGAGCGGCACCATTCAATGGGTGAATCGGCCTGGCCGTCCAATTCAATTAATCGCTTAGGCAGCGCAGGCCAGGCTGTTAGGTTACCATGATGACGACCTATGGACGACACCGTCGGCAGCAGCGTCAGATAGAGCATGTATAGATGCGTGTACATGGTCGAGCTTGCCATACAAAACAGTCGTCGTGTAAAACAACAGATTGACGAGTGCTCTTGGAATCGCGGCCGCTACCGTTATGGTGGCCGATTCATCGAGTCGTCGTTGCTAGCCCTGTTGCCTAGCTGTCGTTAGCAGAGATCAACTCGATCGAAGATCAGAGATCAGGAAGCGGAAAGTCTGACGACTACCGAAAGCGGCCAACTGACGCACAGCTCATCATTTAGTCGTTGTCAATGAGTGTGAGGCACACTCGGCTATTGCTAATCTTGAACGGGGTAGCCGGCCCTGCTATTCGATCGTTATTGTAAGTGCCACAACGATCTGACGGTTGCCATATATATATTTGCAGGGTGGGGCAAAAGTCTATCTAGATTAGATAAAAAAAAAACAATCTAGATTAGATAAATCTCAAAAACGCGCTCTTTATTGCGACCATTTGCGTATCTCCTGTTATTGCTAACAGATGGAAAATATAAGCTCTGCAACTGTCAAGTGACTTTCTCAACATCTCAAGAGATTTTTTACCTACCCTGTATATATACGTACATACAATGGTACGTGTTAGTACCAAAGACTGACGATCGTAAACGTTTGCTAAAATCAGGTCTCTATCTCTTTCATTCTATTCGCTCGGCCAACATCCCTGCCTCTAAAAGGCTTTAATCGCGCTTAACAATAAATCTAATTACCGTTAATATTAGTATTTCGATGGACATGCTTAGGTGACTGATGCTTCCGCAACCGACAGAATTCCCTTGAGTGTGTATGTACTTTGCGTCAACCAAAATCGAGTTACGTCAAGCACAACTGCAATGACTTAGCAATAAACCTGCTAAGTTCCTTGGAAAATGATGCTTTGAATGATTTCCAGTGCAGCGGTAGAAGCCGACAGATGTGTGTACTATCGTAAGTGGGTTTTAAGTAGTACCTAAATCGGTTTCCCAACCCAAGCGTTCGTACCGTGGGACTTGATGAGTAAGAGCTTCAGAGTACCGGACAAATATCTTATTAGCAGTGAAGTGTAGCTTAGATAATGTATTGGCCTCAAGTAATTATAAAAAATCACTTGTAAAAAACGTGGTGGATCAGCGGTCGGTGTGGAAATCGCCAATATGGCTTACTGAGCACCGAAAATGCTCGACATATGTTGCGCCCTTAAACGAGTACGGCATGTATGCACGTACATGCAATTAATGTATTAGCAACTTTGAGGCCATACTTATTGTTGGTTATATGTATTCCTTATTAGCCGATTAACCTCTGAATATGTTTGCATATATTGAGAGGGTAATCGGCTGAAATCATATGCAAAGGGTGTTGCAGTTTTGTTTCTGTGATATGGTGGCGCGAGGAACCTTAATTTTTGCTTGCGTTTCCGTCACCCTTTCGGGTTAATTTATCCATGTACAGATAATGCAACAAACCCAAATGAACGTAACGCAAAGCTTCACGGAAATTGAGTATACCTAAATGATTAATACTTCGAGTTCTATTCTGGATACTGCCGTTAAGCACTGCTTCAGATGTGACCCCTGCTAGCAGGAATGAAATATGTCCAGCTTCGAGCCTAAATCATCTCATGTATATCGAAGTTTGACAGGCATATGTGTGCCATATTGAATGTACCTACTAACTTCTAAGTCAATACCGAGAAATACCTTTGTTCATTGTTACTGTAAAAGGAAGAAGACCTTGCAGAAGGTCTTTTGGTACCCAGTGCTTTCGCTTGCAAAGAGAAAAAGGCGAATCATTTTCTAGTACGTTCTTTTTATTTTTCTGTCACACACTCTTACCGGCATCCTCTCAAATAGGTCCTATCAGTGAAGTCTTCGAGAAAATTGTGATTGTCGAAAAACCATAGCTGAGACATTTGTAGAAGGCGCAGATCAATCCGACATCACGCCTGTCGCTTCCCTTCGAATCGATCACTAAAGATTTTATGTATACATGTACATATATACACATGCACACTCCTCCCTACACACTGAGGGCAGATCGAAGCGGTACCGGCAAGAATGGTTTCACACACAATCGCCCTTATATCACCTTCATCGTTGAAGGCAAAGTCTACATGTGTTGTATCGAGACGGGCGCACCAATGAGGCGGCAGCTGTCTGCCGATCCTGCTTACGGCCTTACTACTCGACTGTGGCCTAGCGGGTGACTTCAATCGGTTGGACGGCTTGGTTGTCCGACTTGTTGTCATTGACCTTTCTTATATAATCATGGCGCTCGTTGATGTCGTCTGAAGTGGTACAAGTGATTGCAGCCTAACCAGATGATCGACCGGGGCACAGAAACCAACACAACAACAGCGGCAACAAAACGTGGTTATTGCTGTAACGATGATATTCGAAGGAAGAGCAACAACAAATACAACGGCGATGACGAGACTAACATTATCATCCAGGAAGATCAGAGGAAGTTGAAGGCGGCGTGCCAGAACAAAATGCCGCAACACGTTGGCATGCAGTTAGGGGACATCTGTAAGACTCCGTTCACGCCTATTTTACAGCTGTTACCTGTGATTCCCGTCGGAGTGGCACTAAAATCGCCCATTTGAACTTTAGCCTCCTGGCTAGTCAAAGCGAAGACTGGCGCTGTTGAAAGACAACCTCGACAAAGGAAAAGGCGTAAGGACCGCGCTCGATTCTCGCTGATGTTTTAGCGCCTCCGGTATTGTTATAGATTAAGGTAGTGACAGCTCGATTCGGTCATCTAACACCTGCTGCCCATATAGTATAGTCTAATGATGTATTAACCTCAATGAGACCTTCTGTCGATTCAGGCCCTAGTGAGGCACATGAGCAAGCAAAAATACATTGCAAAATTGTTGCAAAACCCTAGATCGGCAGGTAGAAACAAAATCGAAGGCTACATTTCTCAAGAGTTCGATTCCTTCAAAGTGAGATGGTTAAGGCAAGCGCAGAAGGTTCCTTTTCGTATTCTGGAAATTTCAGTGTGCAAAAAAGCAATTCGAAGTAAAGTTAAATAAATAGTTGCGTTCTATATTTAGTTTTGCTCGTAATTTATTATTTTATCAAATATCTTATAAAAGCATTACGGTGACAATAAAATGTACCATTATTTAGTGGATGATGCGGATAAACCTCTGTCTGAAGGCTTCTGAAAACCTTCTATAACAGCAGTTCATAAGACGCATTCGAAGTGAAACATTGATCACGGCCACCCCACTACACACTCACGTATCGTTGGCAGTATATTCGAAAAAAGTAACTGTGACGAGCATTTATATTTTTTGAAATCATCAGGAGGTAACGACAGGCTGAAGTCTGCTTTCACCCAAATTGTTGAGATACCTCAAGCCCGAGTTGTTTGAAATAGTTGCGCCTATTCTAAGTCGTCGTCTAACCGAAGGCATCGATTTTCTACGCGGAATTCCCAGAGCTCTCGCTTCAGATACAAAAACAGAAACCTAATTATTATTCGTTGATTTTCAGCCCTAAACGATATCTTTGCCTACGGACTTATCGTTCTCTGATACGACGATGTGTACTGTATTATACTGATGTAAAATTTGCCATTAGCAGACAGAGGGTCAGAACTGGACGTTGATTGGCAATCAGCATCGAAAAATGCATGATATAGCTTAAATAAATGCCGAATTGTTTTTTTTTTTTTTTTTAATTTAAACCTATATGGACGCCTATTTAATGTTTTCACATTAAATTGAAATGTAGCATTCTGCAAAAGTCTGAGAAAAATTGCTTTTTAAGTACATATAACCTGCAGCTAAGGTCTCAGAAGAATCCAGTAAGCATATGTTTACCAATGATTTTCTGCACGCTTTTTCCCTCTGCAAAAGTATATACCAAAGAGATCGGTACATCTACTAGTTTCAGTAATTAGCTTTCCGACTATCGTGCCTTCATGTAGAGTGGCCGTGATGTGTAGGAGTGTATTAGTTAACGTTGAACGATGACGCCATCTGTATAAAAGAATCTACATCACCCAATAATTATAATGCTATAGACAAAAAGGGACAGATCTTTTTGTCTTCTAAGAAGGAAAACCTAGGGTTAAGCAATAGCGGGAACAAGTAGTGGCCCAGTCCTCTGATAGCCCTCCCTATATGTTCTCTAGGTCTGATATTTCTTTACCAGCTTGGGTCGTATTTGTCTCCAAATAGCTGTGTCCATCGAGGCCGAAAAAGGTTCCGGCACGACTTGTGACTGCACTAATGCGTTCTGCACGACTCAGGGCCCTTTTCGGCAGTCTGCACCGATTCCTACCCTAAAATCATCGCTGCTATTGTCACAATAACCGCTCCCCAGTCTTAGCTTTTCTATATCAGCAAAATGTAGCACTGTCTTAGCTGCCAATCGGCATCGAAGGACAGAATTACTTTGTTTTCTTGGTAGCAACTTCGTTTTTGCTTACCATTCAATCAGGGGCATTGTTGGAAGTACAACGTGCTTTGCCCTTAATCTTTATTGAACTCGAGTTAAATATGTAGAATCAGAAATCAATAAGATGTGCGATCTGCCTAGTAGAGGAACTATAATAGTTACCAGCCAATTTTTTGTCGAAAATTCTGTGCTCGTTTAGGCTACTACTGCTAACTCCGCTATTCAAGGGCCTTATAAGTATATTTAGTAATATCGCGCATTATTTTGCTCTCGTGTTTCTATAGTACGAAATAAATAGAAGCGTTTCTATCGAACTTTTACACTTTAGTATGAATTATATTGAAAACATGAACGCTGATAACGAGAATTACTGCGCATAATGAAAGCCATATATATATATAGTTCAAGATCCACGAGATTCTTTGCCTGGGATCGGAACAACAACCACAGCGAATACGACGGCAGTATTGACGGTGAAGTATGCGTATTCAACGCAGAATCCGACCGTTCGGCACTGTGACAACCCCATTTCTCGATTCATTTATCTTTTTCATTTAGGCAACGGGCCTTTTACAAAGCTGGAAAAGCTCAAGTGAAAAGCTTTTCCAGCAGCGGCCTCACGCGGCACCCCACGGCCACGTCGAAGACAACACTCTTCCAGATAGTCCACGCTTGAGCAGTCCTCTAAGCGCGTCTCACGCTGTGCCTCTCTATTTGCATTTTTATTGCGGACACAGCAATTGCTGAACTCTACGACTACAATTAGAGAGTTTGTGTCGTGCAGAAGTGTGGGGGTGACGGGGGAGCCGCAAAGGAAGAAAGGACAAAAGGGATGGAAGGACAAAGGAGAGGGGAAAAGGGAACGATAGCGGCGAAAGGACTCACAAAGGCTCTCCCACTGCTACAGAGAGTCTGTACCAATGTCTATGAGTAGCCTGATTACAAGCAGCTGGGAAATGGAGTCAATAAACCAACTGCCGAATTGCCACAGCTGACGCTGAGAATCCCGAGCCGGATCTTTCCTTATGAGTTAGAGTGCCTGCTGCGTATGTATGTATATGTCTGTGGTAAGCATGGTCTATGGTCCATGTCTGTGTGTGGGAGGCCGCTAGTTCACTTCGCTTTCCTCTAACTACGTTCCTTGTGTAGTACATGCGCATAGTACCGTGATGTCCCGAAGCAATGATATCCTCCATCTTCCACAACAGATAACAGCGCTCTTTGCTCATCCCCGAGGCGATTCGGCCGCTGTAATAACAGGCTGGCAGTGGCTATGCAGTGGGAAGCTTGTCTCAGATCCTTTTTCGAGCAGCCAAAGCTACTACGGTCTACTGCTGCGGCTATGAAGTTCGCCGGCAGACACTTGCTGTACTGACAACGCATCCTTGTTGAAGAAAGGAATCATACTCATATAAGACATAAAACACTACTATGGGTATTAAATAATAAGAAAGACGCGGCCTTTTTGCAGATAGAGCTAGAACCATTGCACGACGTCCTATCATGTCTACGCCTCTAATGTAACCAGCTCGTCTGGACAGCGCTGCTTGGATGACTTCACGAGGGGGGATTTTTGATCATCGGGAGAGGTTGGTGCTAAGGGTCTACATACAGAGAGAGCCATAGTTGTAATGCGAGGCTGGGAAACCCTACAGGCGATAACGGTGCTACACGTTTATTAATTAACGACAATTAACGTTCGCCGCTTTAATACAATTAGAAGCTATCCAGACGACTTTTGTCTACGAAATAACACCAGTCCTTATCTATTATTTTAGGACACTGTACGACCGATGTTATTTGTATTGGCTCAGTTACTCTTAAATAGGGTATTAAACATTGTTAGATTTTGACCATTGAATACGGTGCCGATATCTCAACACGTATGGCATCGCCATAACCGGCGAGATGGTCGTGGCACTTGTCGATCAGAATAGACATTCAGGGAGCCGTCAGTGTGACCATCGAGTTATTTTCTGTGTTAATTGGCTAAAAGTAAGAACCGAATGTTGATTGTTTTGTTATTTCTCCTGACACCACTGGGCTTCTTCTGCGTTCAATCGTATTTGCTTGATTTGTTGCCCAACGAGACGCTTGTTCTCGAACGGCGATAAGGGGTCTGAACGACGCTAGTCTGCCTATTCGGCGCTATACGGGCATGTATATATATCTATGTAGGTGATACCCAATTATAGAACACGAGCAATTGCGGCAGAGGCGAGAGCTCAGCAGGAGGTAAATAGCAACTATTTCATTCCTGCGATTTATTGTATCTTGTTCTTTTCGTTCGTTTGTTTAGGATCTAGATTCCGTCAAAGGACATTTGACCGCGGTGGCGGTAGAAGATACGAGCTAGCAACATTGATAATAAGATAAATTAATAGCTAATTCGATACGAAATATAGTGCTGGTATAGCAATTAAAATACTGCATTTTGTAGGGGTCTAGAGCGAAAGCTATCTACGAAATGGTTATCTAGGTAGAACTATATGTTTCAGAATGCTGGTCAGTTGTTATAATGATATTTGTGCAGAGAATGCCATTTGCCGCTCGTCGTCGAGTAGTTGAACGGGTGGCATTTTTTTAGTGAGAAGCGGTAGGGCTTTTGTCTAGCCGGCGTTACGTTTGTACTAACAACCCATAGCAACTTTTAGGCGGAGCATTACACTGTTACTTATTTACGTTTATATATTTCCGATCTCGTCTGTTAGTATAGGTGACAATGGTACCCTTTGTTCAGATTCTACAATGACTGATTTTGCCTAGAATGATTGACGGTGTGGTAATCATTGGCGCGTTAGCCTCTATACTGAGCACCTGTTTTATAGGTGTTTAGTACAGAGGCGCCACAGATTGATCTGGATTGATTCGTCAGATCGAGCACGAGGACAATCGCTCGCGTTTAAAGTGTTTACGTAATAAAGACGCGTCGCCGTTTCTCTTCGACGACATCGGTCCGAGCAGTCCATGTGTTGTTTATTTGTGTTTATAGAAACTGCTGAAACGCATTCGTGTTTAAAAAATCGCATAATTTGCATATAGCTGATACTGTACCTTGGCTAGCCGCCGTTCGTGAATATGCTCGCGGCCCCATAAATTAGAAGAGCAAAGGTGCGGTGCTAAGTTGCTTTCTGTGCGAGTTCTCCTTAACTTTCCAAGTTTCCAGGAGATTAGTGCATAGAATATGTTTAGAAATAACCTAATTTCTTAGTTATGTCCTAAACTACACCATTTAATGGTTCAGTATATTTTTTAGCTTGATTGAAATATGTTGCAAATTACGCTTACTCGCATTAAAATGCATACAAAAATCAAGTACTTCGAGCGACTAAAACATCTCTTAAATGTGTTCAGGAACTTATATTGCTCAGCTATCATTTATTTGAGATTTTTAAAATGCTGACATCAGAAATAGGTCATAGACATCAGCTCCAATAGGTCAATAAATGAAAATTAACAGGTATGTACAATCATTCAAATTCGATAGGCATGCTTCCATACGAAATTACAGCCATCGTAGTTAACTTCAACCTGTCATCAAGTCATTTCTAGTTCTAATATGGAGTTGGCTGCACAAACCTGCGTTCTATATTCGCTATCCTGGTCCTGCTTGTTTTGTATAGTCATATCAAAGGCTCTATGTGATCCTTCGTCGCTGAAGCCGCTTGTCATCGGCTTCATTTGATCTTTTGCGCCAATGATTCCGCCCTCGCATCCATCTTACGTATTGGCCATTTCTCAAGGGCACTCTGTTTGATTTGGCCTTTTGTACTTTCAGCGTCGTCGAAAACCGACTGATCCTTCGTAGTCAATCTGTTGTCCTAGTTCCGAAACGCCTTCGCTCGCCTAGCCTTGCTTTCTTGCGCCTGCATTCGCCGGTTGCTTTTCAGTTATATGGCCCCTTTATAAACTTGCACCTTATGCGAATATGTATGTCTCTAAACCTTTTCGATCGGTTATCGATTTAAGGCCCTCTGACGGAGAATAAACTTTGAAGAAACGGACGTTTCTAACTACGTTTCCCGCATGTAGCTTTTACTGCAACTATTGCTGCAATAGTCGTATTCGACCACTTCTGTAATTTGTGTAATCCGTTTCCTGCGTTAATAGTAGAGTGACCGTGATAAAGCTTTGAAATTTTGAAAGAGCTACACATATATATAGAACAGATCGTTGATTTCGGGCGTTGCGCAAGGACTTCTATTCAAGAAACGCTTTTCACGACGGCCCGTCTATTGCACCCCGTGTTTAGTACATGATTTCGTACTGATCATCAACCGATGGGGGTCAAAAGTTTAGCGGTGGCTCGGCCAGCCTCAGAAACAGCCCTTAAATGCCAAGCTCAAGGGCTGTTGCTTCAAGTTCGCCAACATTTGTCTGTATTTAAAAGTACCATGTGAGTCAATAATGCGAGATTATTATAATTAGGCCGCTCCTGACGATTTGCTAATACGCTTCCCGTGTCCTGAATAAAACATTCAAGTCCGTACCAATAGTCTGCTACTAATCCAGGTAGATTAAGTGCAGTCGACACAACGAGAACATCTTCGCTAAGTCAGTTGTGATCTCTTAATAAACACGTACTTGTCATCGGCGTTGGGCGTCGGACGTCTCGGCTCTTCCTGTTCATCTTTGGTCCTCCTCGTCATCTAAAGCCGGACTTTGTCCTTTTGACTTCGTGATGTCCTTTTGGCTTCATGGTGTCCTATTGTGCCTGTCTATTTACCTGTATCTGAGCGTACATGTGGCCATGTATCGCCTCTGTATGTAAAAAGAGATTTGTGGGGGAGAATGTTTGTGTCGGCGGAATGCGTTTTATGTGCGCGGTCTTCAGACTGCGACATCTTCATTCACCCTCCCTGAAGTCACGCATGAAGCCGCAACAAATATCCGTTTGTAACAATGTCTACGAACTCGATTTACAGGAAAACTGACTCAGGGTTCGAAATGATGGCTCAGTTGGTATCCGCTGTGTAGGACTTCTACAAGGCCAAAAAGAAAAATAGATGGTGCTTGGAGGTTTACGAAACGGCGAAAAGCTGGCTCGTATTCACATGGGTATTTATTGATGAACTTTATTTATTGAGGAATTTTACAAGTTCCAAAAGGATAAAGTAAGTGCGATATGGGTCTGCGTAGAATTTTATGTCTATGCGCATAGAAACTGATTGACCTCTGGATTATGGTGGCTTAGTTGTTTGATCAACAATTTCTCTGGCTGTAAAATTTAATCTGGCTTATTCCAGCAAAAGCTTTACGTTTGCACAGCCGAAAAAAATGAACTTAACCATTTACTTAATAAAATTACATGCAGCTCGGCAATCGGAACGTAATTCGTGTACAAAAATGATCAGGGGTTACATAGTGGAAGGAAGTTACACTGTGCGGCTGTTATTCCCTAACACATGTCATAGACATTTGAGGCCCAAGAAAGGCTTTTGGTATCCCGTCGGCATAATGAGTTATTAGCATTTTCTAAAAAACTATTATCCTTGTGTAGGTAATACACTCAGACAAGGCTACCCATCTCAGATTAGTCTGGACATTGATATCTGAAGGATTTGTACTTGATATACATAAGATATTCGATTCATAAACGCACTAGAAAGTCTTTTCTACCGTCCTTTCGTCCAGATAATAACATACCACATTTTGTACGCCTAAGGACAGGTTGTTCTTTGTGTAATCTAAATCACCTGTAGACCACCCCGCTTGTATGTGTACTTCGTTTGTACTTCAAGTCACTTTCTTTTACAGACCTTTCTTGATCTGACATAGTAAAAGATTGCTTATTCCCAAAGAGTGAACCCTGTCCTGTTTACGTTTCGAACTGACCCCATGCGACAGCCCTCATGAGGCGAGCGACGGCCTTTCCGAGCCTTTCGATGATTTATGTATGCTACGATGCCATATAGCACAGGGCATCTGCTAACCGAGATCGATCTACTGGAGATATCACTGTTCTAAGAGTAGGGCTTCACTGCATGTATCGCATTGGTTTCTTGCGCTGGATGAAACTATTTTTTGTCTCCCGCAGGAGCTGGCTTCGTCAGGGATTCTATTTGGGTTTAAATCAACTCGAACAATCATTTGTGCTATCCTTTAGCACATTGTCAGATTTAAAAAAAAAAAAAAACATGAACTAAAACAATCTCCATTGACGTAAAACCTTTTTCTTCTTCTGTGATTCTATCAGTTGCACTATCACCTTTTCGACTATTATACAACGAACCTGTCAATCTGTGTAACAGTTTTCTCTATATTCAAATTACGCCACTGATTATTTCCCCGTTCATTTTTCGCTGCTGCGGACAAACCCCGCCGGCATCGAACGACGTAAAACGATACTAAAAACAACTGTAATCTTGGTTACGTAGTCAATAATCTTTTAGCTGACTCACTCGTGCCCCATTCCACCCTGCTTGTGTACCTATTATGACGCTCTTTTCCCCAAAGTGTTCGATTCAGTCTGCACCGCTGACCGCTAATTCTTTCTCTAACTGCGGTTCTCTATTCCCGTTCTAGCGGCGTTGATAATCCGGTGATGTCTTCTTTGTCTCGTAGTCGGCGGTCCTCGGCTCTTTTGGTCACGCGGCCACTTTCTTTCCAGCTGTGTCTTCCCTCTATGACGGCAGCTACAGGAACGCCAACATTTCGGCTGTTTATCAGCTCGTAGTGGCGGCGCTGTTACTGCCGCGTTTCGTGTTTCGTATTCCTTCGTCCACGTGGTGCCCAATTCCTGTCGCGACGCCGTGTCATGTCGCGTTTGTCACCTTTGACGCCCTCCTTTGTCAACGAGCCGACGCCACCACAATAGGCTGGTGCTGATTCCTTATGAGGGGGCATATTAGGACGGATTGTGTAAGCTTCTCACACAACATGTCGCCATGAACTGGTTGACCGAGCCGGTGCTAAAGGTAAAGTTGTTGTCGAGATGATCGTGCGTAGCGAGTTATAGACCCAGCTCCTTGAAAACGTGCTGTTTCACCTGCTGCGGTAGCCGGCGTCGCTGTCTGCCTACACCCAACAAGTGTGGCTGACGAGGCCACAGATAGAGGTTGCCGCCGCTGGTAGGGCAATGGCGACTCGATTAGTCAGTTGGTCCTTTTTCTATGCCTCTCTTTTGTCTGCCCCTGTACTAAAACAGTCGTGTTGATGCTAGCGTTGGTATAACTAGAATCGATGTAGAAATTCTCTGTCTCCCTGATTCGGAAAGAGAGGGAGAGGCGGAGGGGGGACTTGCGTGCGTCCTGATTTTACTAAACAACTCCTTCATCGAATTAGTTGTGCCGTATGCTTTTTGTCTTTGGGCGTCCCTTAGCTGACCCGGTGAGTAAGCCCAGTCGTCGTAATATGCGAAACTCTTATCTAGAATTAGGTACCAATAAACGTTTCATTTTCACTTTGACTTTAACCCTGTTGCATCTTTTGTATAATGATCAATTTGTCTGAAACAATAATATACACCTGCATTAGTATGTGCCCTTATCCACGTCAGATGCCAAAGTACTGGGAATTCTGACACACTGATGTCAACCGAAAACAAACGGAACGGTTACGTCAATCGTATAACGACAGCCATATGAATGAACTGATATATCCTGGCGCTAGCGAGCATCTTTCATTCGAGCCGTACGCACATACAAGTAGTACGGTAGGCCGAAGTGATTTTAATGAAACTGCTTTTGTCAGCGGCGACCGAAGCCACTTGCGCGGCCGCGGTCGGGGCCGTATTGGTCACTTCAGCAGCGGTGCGTTTCTCTTTGCTGGTTCGGCGTTCTATCTTCTGTCGTTGCTACTGCTGATCCCTGAAAAAAACACTACACCGGCATTATCAGGACACCATTGCGACCGCACGCAGTATACATACGCAGCAGACTACCTCAAGATCAAGAGAGGAGACAGACTCGTTGACTTCTAATAGTTTCCCGTTTGGCGTCCGACGCACGAGACTTAACCGCGTAACTACAAAGGCGTCATAACGGCCGCCTATACGACAAGCGGTGATCGTGAAGCGTTAACAGTTGTTTCTTCGTGTTACGTTCCCAGATGTCCTGTTGTTGCTGTTCTTATTGTTGTTAGTCGTACCACCGACAGAGGCGCTGGCGTCATCCAAGAATGGCTTGCCCTTTCGAGTCGACGAGGACCCCCACAGAGACGACGGCGGACGAACTGCCCGAGAACGAACAAGCGCCGTAGATTGGCTCACAGGTGACAGCATTACCACTAGCGCTAGCGACATCGGTGACGCCGTAGTAGCAGCAGCAGCAGGCGGCGGTACAGAGCAAAAAGTGACCAAGTATACTCGTTGTTACAAGTGATAGCCGCGGCTGGCAACACTGCTGTGAGTCAATGACGCCTTGAAGAACAAATAGTCATCAATGAGCAGCTTCCCACTAAATGCTTACCGCAACACAATTCACATTGCAGTAATTGCAAAGCCAATGTGCGTCCGTATACGGGATAGGACAGAACTTATTTGAGAGTCTTCATTTATATCAGTGGAAACAGGAAGAGAGTGAGATGTAGTGAAAAGTCTAATGAAGACTCCCCAAGAATTCAATGATCTTTCTAACCGTCAAAGGATTTCTGCCCTACCTTATGTATACATACGTAGATACCGTAGCACAGGTCACAACAAACTGAACCAGATATACACGGCCGATGGTTAGGAGCTGTCCAGCAGCCTTTTTATCGTAGTCGGCAGAAAGCAATTGTCGGGCTGTCGCCAGATACTGATCATGCATCAATACAAACATGAACTGTAATCCAAGGTTCCTCACCGGAAATCCTGTTGCAGCAGCCGCTGGTGCTAATGGTAATCGGGCAATAAATAAGCATGCATAGACCGCAAGTTGGTTGTTGAAGACAAAGGATCCGGTTGAAGCGAACTTAAGGGTAAGTGTGCAGCTCCTGAGAGTAAATTGGCTTTCTCTTACTTTGCCACTTGATCCATTAAACTTTCACTAGTGCTTGATTACCTTAGCAAGGTGCTGGGCCATGGGCAGGCATGGATTGTAGATGGCAACGGGGCAATTACATCCATATAAAGGATACTTATTTGAATACGTGATAGATAAATAGGCACGCAAACATTTATATAATAATACATCCTAATAGATAGCTGGTTTCGCTGGACCACTCTTCGATGATATAATCATTATAGTGAACTTGCAAACGTCTGCTTGTATTTTAAACTAATTCGGGATACTTGACAAACCACTAAAATACAATAAACAATTGCAGACGGCACAACAAAACTTGCGCGATGGTCATACATCTGAATTGCATACATACCCCAAGTTAGCAATTCAATAGCATAGACGAACTTTCATTTTCACTCAACAGTTAACCGTTCACTATCAACTAGAGCCATTTTTATACAAGAAATAAGGAGAAGCCCAACTCACCGGCCTCTATTGATTTCCTCCGAGTGAAGTTGCCACGATTTTCCGTTCTCTCAGTATATGTACATGAACTTCTTTTGCATGTCAATCTTTCAATGGCGCAGCGTTGTAAAGCAGTTGAAAAGGAAGTTTCCGTCCGCTTCACCATTTTCAAAGCGAAGAAGAAAAAAGGCACGACCGCCAATTTCAGCTTTTTTTTTTTTGCTTCGGCGCTCTTCG
The DNA here is from genome assembly GCF_002443255.2 of Varroa destructor. Taxonomy (NCBI): domain Eukaryota; kingdom Metazoa; phylum Arthropoda; class Arachnida; order Mesostigmata; family Varroidae; genus Varroa; species Varroa destructor. The sequence continues at coordinate 2,198,290 of NW_019211457.1, read as the reverse complement.
CGATTTTTTGGCAGCCATGGCGATAACCGTGTGTATTCGCTGGGTGCATACTTCCTTCCCCCAACACCACCAGAGGGCGTTTGCAAGAGTGGCGGCGGATCAACTTGGGTCGTTTTAAGCTAACGACCTAAGTTAGTTTTATACACGTGTGTACACGTCTGTGCTTTCGGTATCAAGCTATTATCAGGTTTTACCGCTGCAACGACCAACTCAAATCCTCTCTTGCCAGTCGGAACACAGCCTGGTCGAGACTCAAGTCACATTTGAACTCGACAGTGGTTTCAGTAAACTCTGGTAAAGGATTGGTAATTCTTTCGTAAGCATCTGGAGCCATATGTAGGCAGCACAATTTCGCGAATCCCCCACTTGGTAGGTCTTTTTAACGGGTTTTCTAGCGAGAAAGAAAAGGGGTGACAGGGAGCGCGCGAGATAGAGGGATTGAGCGAACATGAGTAGGCGCTATTACGGGCTCAACAAGACTCTACCAATGTACAGCTTTAAGATGGTCATGCGACGGACACCGCGCACTAGAAACGGTGAGCCAATCAACGTCTGACGGCTGGACCCGCGTTTACATACAAGATGACTTCGATGTGAAAGCTGTTCATGGACTCGACAGCTCTCACCGTGGGCTCAACGACCACATCAAAGGGTTGTTACTGATTTCGGATCGCTTGCTTACTGTTCGGTAGATGTGAGTGCAAATTATTGGTCCTCGTCTATCGGTTTGTTGGCCTGTCGGTCCTTCGATGCGCCCCGACCACAGAAGGTTGTCCGCTTCTAAGGTGCTATGCGCGTCCAGAGACACGAGGTCAGCATGCGTCGAAGGGCAGATATTAGGGCACTATTCTGGGCGGCACACAACGAGAAGTTGATATAACCCGGAGAGTCGCAAAGGTGGCGACGAGGAAATTTGTTGAGGCGGGCCGCTTCGGCGTCTGCTGCCACTGCTGCTGATGACACTGTGTGAAGTCCGTGACGAGTTAACTGAAACTTCAAAGCGAAATCATCATCGGTCTAGAAGAGCCGAGAGCTAAAGCCAGGGAGCGAGTAAAAGATAGACGTCGTAGTTGGCCTGTGAAACTACTTAGAAAGGATCGGCTTGGTTCCTGTGTGCGGCAGTAAATCTATGATTTTTAAATTCGTTAGAACACTATCTAAAGAAGGCTACTATAATAATTATGATCAACTAATAATGATAATAACCATAAAAATAATAACAAAAATGGTTGCTATTGTTGGCTTGTTAACGCATACAATATGGTTCAAATAGCTTCTTTTTAACCAGCGTAAGCTAATGCATTTACGTGCTACATGGGAGTATCGAAGCTATCTCTTTAAATAATCCATGTGAAAACCCGAATGCGTAACTTGTTTTCTGCGTTTAAAAAACACATAAACCGCTGAACTTACTACTAGAGATAAATAGAACTAGCCGGACCTAACTTCATCAAGTTAACTTGTCGGATATTTCCCTTCTTCTTGTACTCGAAATTAACATATCATGCAAATCGGTCTAATTCATTCAAATACACGTATTTGTTTAACTTTTTTTTCTCCCAGAGCTGTGTGTCCTTGTAGGCCAAACGTCAACTGCAGTCAAATTCTCAAGAGATTCAAATCCCAGAAGTAGGCATGTATTTCCTATAGAGCTAACTGTGTTTTTCTACCATCAAACAATGACAATCAATTCGTTCTAGAACCGGTTCACCGAATCCCATTAAGTTAATTTGTTTACATCGAGACTTGTTTTAGTACCCATATCCAAATGGGCCTATTCCGCGTTCTTAGGTGTCGCCTTTGCTCCGTATCTTAGCGAAGGCTTGTGAGGTTCTAACTAAAGGATCTTCTCTTTCTGCTGTGGGGACAAGGGTTCTGACACCGTTTCTCCGTCGTCCTACATTTTCCTGCGCCAGAGTTCATGTCGGCGGCATCCGACCTCCTGAACTTGATCAGTTCACTATTGATCCTATCTTGTTCCATACATCTTTATCTCGATCTTTTTTTCTTTCCACGTCGTTTCCTTCTTCATCCTCTGTTCTCGTTGCGGGTTTCCTTGATTCGGCTCAAGAACATAGAGATATGCGTGCCGCCTATGGCTAAAAACCTCACTTACTCTGCCTTTTTTTTTTTCTATTATATCGTCGTTGCTTGTAGTTTTGCGATGAAGCTAGATCGTCTAAAGTCAAAACAGCGATAGCGTTGCATGCGTAGTAACCAGTTTAGCGAACACCTTTCTGCTCAATTTAAGTCGCCGCTGAGCAGACGGCTGCCTCAGTGATTCTGCTAAGGTGATGCGCGATGCCCGTACGAGTGTCCCGCAGTGCGAACTCCCACTGCGAAATAGCTTTAGAGTGGCGCCAGTCAAAAACAGGAAAACAACTAAAGAGAGAGAGAATTGAGTAGAGATCTGTACGACGTCACCGTGCTCATGTTATTCTTCGTCAGGAAACAAGTCGCTTGTAATAGTTGTCATAGTGGTTGCAGGAAAAGCGTGGCAGTAATGCCAAGCCCCAAGGGCCAGGAGACTTTACGATTTCATGAAGTTTTTAGGTCTAGTGCTCTTGAACGTGCTTCTCATGATGTAGTCAAGTGTCACCTCGTCACCATGATAATGCGCCTAAATAAGGCGTATTATATAGACGTAGTACACTGTCATATACACGCCACTGTTCAAAGGGAGATTACCAGGACTTCGACTAAGGACCGTGGTGTTGACGTCCAGGAAGCCGACAGGTCAAGATCTAGGCAAGATTGCCAACGAGTCAATGCATTTATATGATCCGGATGCTGATTTGAAAACAGACGTCATGCACGTATCTAAAGCTTGTCAGTCAACTCAATCGTCCTTTGTAGGTACTGGACTGACACGCCAGTTTTATAGGGTTCATGTACAATGGCGCGCACACAAAATTGCATTTTGATACAGAGCTCGAAATCCACGGCGTAAGCTTGCGCTGTAGGAAACTCACGTAAACGCCTTCGACGGCTTGTTGTTTGGATTTTGCCGCAAAAGTCTTGAGCGACGGTATCCACTGACATTGACGGCGGTATCTTCACAGATGGAGAGCCAATGCCAACAGCGCAGACGTAGAGAAGATGTCACATCAGATGGCTTTTATCCAGGGTACCGCTGTGACCGGGCGGATGAAATTTCATTCACAATCGTCAATCAGGCAGAAGACTCCATAGAGATGCAATGATTTTGTTAGACGCGTGCTTTTCGCCTCGTAATAAATACGTGGCGTTGGTTTTAAGCAATGATTCCATGAGCAGTAGAAGATGATGCCTGAAACATTTAAGAGTAGTACTGGATTTATGCGTATTCCATAAGCTGCATTAAAGCTAACCAGACCCGTTCATACATGTAAGTGTAGAGTATGCTAGGTATATATGTGTGCATTTTAACAGGCCTTATAGAGTACTGAATAACCAGTAAAAATTGTGCAGAAATTGTCAATGCACGTTCACATCCGCAACTACACAGAGGCGTTACATTATACAAGTCCACAAAATTACAGTGAGAATAACTGTGATTCCCAAAAGGTTTCTTTTAGAGTGCGTAGAGGCTTTGAGCTGAACTGCCGCGTTATCTGAGCAACGCCCCTAACTAGGGCCTATATTCGGGACGTTTACGAATTCACGGAAGAATCAGTCAAATTGTTCAGCCGTAGTTGATTACACCCATAGCAAAATTTGCCCCTGTCCTGAACCCCTTCGATTTCCAATGCAACACATTTGAATACCCAATTCAGATCAATATAACTATTGCTGGCGGGTTATTCAGCAACCGATAGGTTCACTTATTTACTCCAAGACATCTGTGAGATGCCCGATGAAAAATGAGATTTATCAGAAATTTAATCTCACCAAATGTTCGCGCTGGTGCAAATACTGGTGCTGACCCAGTTAAAAGCTCAAGTGCCCAAATTCGATCCTGATCAGCATTTTTGACAAATGGGTCACCGTTGATTAAAACATACCGTTACATACAGAGCATAACTGCATGTCTATCTGATAAAAGTCTCCGTTATGTACCTCTAGGTTACATGGACAGTACATGTAAAGCATGTTTGTATATTGATAAACGCAGTCCTGTGCCATGCCCACCGTTCCTTGTCGAATTCAGCTTTAAATAAGGGGCACACCGACGCACCAATCAGCGAATTTCCTTTACGCATACAAATATTAAGGTCACTAGCTGCAGTTAGTCACCGCTGGTAAATTTCGTCATGATAAGCTTGAATTTGCGGCAGCAACCTCGCCACTCGTTCTGTAATTGTTGATTTGTTGACAATCATCGTCGATGATACTGCTCAGATAGCGGTCCACAGTGAAGATTGTTATTGGAAAGCATTAGCCGATGAGGTACGGGGTCATTGGCTGGTTACCAATGGCTGGGTGCGCGCACGAAGTCCGTCATGACTCCGCAGCCTTAAGCTGAGTCCTTGGCAATTATCATGGCTGTCTAGCATAGAGTGTTAACAAGTTTCTAGCCCGAAAACGGAAAAAGCAAGCAAAGTGATATGTTATACAATATTCCTTATTGAAGTACGAAAAAAAATGTAGAACATTGGTATCCGAGCGCAACACCCGCATACGAATGTTAGCTCTGTTATATTGCCTATAGAATAAAGCTCTGGCCGAGTCCGGGGATCAACTCAATCGACGTCGGCTGTCAGTGCAGTAGTGTAGGATCTTGTCCTGATATTAGCGTGAGTTTTGGTAAACTACTGTTACAAAGCAGATTCAATCCTTAAAAATTGTTTCGCCCGGTGCTTCTATTCAGCTACCGGTGTTTCTATTCAGTCCAATGGTGTTTTAGTCGCTGTCTCACAACGCACGCCTTGACGCTGTAATGCAACGTTGAAGCCTGTCATTAAAAAGCGTTACCAGCAGGAACGGCGGAGGTCGCTGATTTAGGTCTCACCGATGACGCGTGAGTATTGCATATAATAGATGAGGCAGGACAAACAAACTTCCTTCTACGGCACGGTGCCAATTTGTCAATGCTCAAATCCGCCTCTATTACTTTACGGTCTGTAATGAATTCGCCCGACAGGATTTTTCCAGCGCCAAGGTTGCCTATAGTTGCAAATTCCCGATTATGTCCATTCGGATGTAGGCGCTAGAAGTCATTTCAAATGTTCTACTGAATCTCAGTGCATTATATAAAAGTAAAGCGGCCTTCTCTGTCAGGTACCTTCATGAGTTCCTGCATGCTAAGTCAACTACTTTGCTCGTAGTTGTTCATCACTAGCGGCCCATGACCGGTTCGTGTCCCGGGGGTTCTAACGCTCGAAGGCGGCTCGCAGTTCTACGCGCACGGTTATTTGTTTGCTGCCACAGCGACGAAATGCGTCCAATTGCTTTACGAATCTTTTAGCTGCAACCTTCTGTGTTTCACTGGTTCCTGGAGACGATTTTACTCCATTGTTGCTTACTTACCTGAGTCCGCCACAGTAGGACCACAGAGGATTAACCGATCGCCGTGCCATGGCTGTCGCCAAACAAAACTTCGCTTGGCTAACACTAAGCTAAGCCACCATCATCGAGTGGGTACCGACGCGATATCTGATACTGGGTCTTCAAGTTACCTCGTCATCATCATGCGCACCATGAACACCGCTATGATGGTGGCGGTGAAGACCAGGATGGCGGTCGAGTGACAAATACGCCCAGGATTGACTCGTCTGAGCGTAGTATTTATATATTCAGGTATACACATATGTAAAAGGACCCAGACACTTTTTTGTAATCGGTTACAACGGCACCTCAGCGGTATCGGCTAATCGCTCCTCTTACAGCAGTTCTCGGTTGTGACCGTTCTTCATTCGTTGTTATTGTCTATGGGACTTAGCCCACAGGCAAGCCACGTAGCTGGATATGTACACAAGGCCACTAATATACAAAGTGGCATCAAATTTAACTTCAGAACAAACGACCGCAAGATCGAGCAAGCAAACTGCGTCGATAGCAGCTGATCGTCATCATCAGCGGCCGGGCCGCCGATGCTGTCCATATGCCGAAATAATGGTCGCGTTGTTGGTGGAATAAAGAGGAAGGAGAGGCTACAGTCAGCGGTAGCCGATGGTTCAAGTACCCTTATCTACCTAATGCTTCTATAGGCGCTTATTTCTACAGCGAATATGTGAGCGGTAGTCGTGATATCTGGTCTTGGGTCGAGAGGTAAGTTGAGAGATATTTTGATACAAACATTGCCACGAACATCTATATCGATCACAGTCTACGGCGCTCCTATATAATTATGCAAGTTCTAGGGAAAATGTATATCGTATGATCAGGAATGAACTAGGAATGTTTTGTCCTGCCAGTAACCCTGAGCGACTTGCGAAGGGCTTACTGGGTGATGTTAGGTGAAGGCCAGCCGGCTGTTTGCTATGGGGTAAACCATCCACACTCAGATTACATGCGAACAGGAAACATAAGTGGCTCGAGTAGATAGCTCTCCTTTCGAAAGATTTCAAGCCGACGATGTTGGAAAGTGAAATTGTTGCAAAAAAGGAAAAACGAAGATCAGTAGCAAAAGGAAAAGCAGTGAGTATTACATGTACCACTGTAGACTTTGAGTAGTTTTGTAGTTCGCACGCAATGTTACCTTGTTTTCCTTTTCATTTCGATAAAGCTGACAGTTTATCTTTTACAAGAACATAAACAAATAGATATACTACAACTAATTAAGTTTCTTTGAATCGAATTGTTCAAGACCGATTTCTTCGTCATTTTTCTAGGCAGACTGAAGAGAAGCATTTGCATCTACGGCTTATTCGATGCTTAATACACTACATGTATGATAAACTAGAAAAGAGCATGATGATTCTATGGGCACTATGACCTAACGAACGCAGCCATCACTTAAATTGCCTAAAGAAAATAAAATCTTCTTGGTTTTCCTTGAAACAATTCCAAATCGAATATGGCGTCGGTTGACGACACGCGACTCTGAATAAGCGTTGCGATTAGGGACGAAGTCTTTACTTCAAAATAAATATGCCACAACTAGATTATGACCCTTCACCTGATTCGGGCAGTAACGGTCACTAACGGTTGAAGCGTAGACAATGAGCAGATCCAAACAGCAGAAAAACGTAGGTTTTAGTCAACCGATTGTGTACTGATGCAGGTTCACAGCCGTAGCATCCTATGTATCATCTGACGCAGGTGGTTACCACTGGCAAGCCGGTTATATCGCTCGGAAAGGGTTAGCGTTGGGTGCGCTATTTACAAGCGGTGTTTCGAAATTGCTATATGACGAACGTTTGAAACGGGTTTTGGATAAAAAAAATGGCCATTATTTTTTAAATTGTTCGTAGGTAGTTCGAGTGATAACGAGTAAGCTCGGGTTGTCGATTCTGTCGATGGGACTATCGAGAAGTTAGGCCAAGTTGCAATGTAGAAAAATCAGTAATGACAGGTTAGCAATGCGAATTATGATTGCCATAGCTTTAAATGCATTTCTAATGGCCTTTATCGATTATATCGTCTAAAATTGCTCCTTCAAGAATCTTCTTCGATGGTAGATACAAAACCACCTTTAATAAGCTTTTTTTCTTTAATTTCAACACGCATACACACTGTATTTGCTTGCGCTAACCGTACCTGTGATCGTTCGGCCTATAATAGGCTTAGGCCGATTGAATTTGAGATAAAGAAAAAAATCTACAATAGAGAACACTGAAGCTAGCAGCTGTTGTCAAGGGCTACAGCTTTTGGCGTCCCCGGCGTACGGGTAACGCTAAGTTAAATTCCAATATTTAAAGGAACATTTCAAGCTTCACAGTTGATATTGCTTTTAGGCATTGCCTTAGGTTTTTTACGTGTTATTACGTTCAAAATGCAAACACGTTATCATTACTACATACGTACCCTTATACATACCTTATTTTGTACTGTCACCCAATTCTACGGCCACCCATTGATTGGCTGTCAAATTATATGGATTAAAGCCAATCACACTTATCTATAATATGTAGTTACTCTGGTAAGACAGAAAACAGCCATCCATGTTCGTGTGTCACCGACTACCTAGTTCGCTGAAGGAAAACGCGCCCCTTAGATATTTATCGACGACCTGGTCCAAACATAACCAACTAATATACATCTATTCTATAGGAATTGCCACAAATAAAAAACCGGAACATTTATCAACTTAGAAATTGATCAAATATAAACATGTGAAATCAAAACACAAGCATCTCATGTTTTTTAGTCCTGCCATCTGGTCACCTCTATAGTTATTATTTGCGTCCTCGTCGCTTATATCACCACACACATCAGCATCTATACATAACACATCATCATTGGATCAGCGTAATATAAGCTACACTTGCTTGTTATTGGTCTTTTCATTACATTTTCTTCACTTTCTGACAACAATTGCCACTTATTTACAGAATTATGTACAGAATATTGCATCACATTTGAGATCGTTAAGTGCTATTGCCTGCGTCCGTGTCCCCAGCAATCGTCACTCGGCACTGAGAGCTTATTCTTTTTCCTAATCGGGGCCGTAGGAGAGTGGCAGGAATTGACTGTTTTTCCTTCATATATATATATATTTATATCTATATAAATATGTACAGTATAGACGTCGTCAAAATTCTGCTGAAGTACATTCGCACGTATGTTTTTTGTCCTATTATTTTTCTCTTTGTTCTCTCTCATGTTCTTATCTTTTTTTTTAGGTGTGTGTTTAACAGACCATCAACAGCTGCCCTTATTAATAACAACAAATAGGGCACTTGGTTATACTAGCATATCTAACAAAAGCCATTGCCGTTATCCCTGTCAATGGGGCCTCCAGTTGCCATGGCACTCCACTAAGCTACAGGTTAGAGGTTCTTAATGGGAACTGGGAGACCTTCGAAGGGCATCTAGTTCTTCTTGGGCCTGCATTCGCGCAATAAGGGCGGAGCGCTGCTGTGCCAACGCCTGTTGCTGCTGAAGGTAAAGGTTGGGCGGGTATAGCGCTCCGAAGGGCGAAAGGCGCTCCAGGGGGGCTCCGAGGGCTACTGGAGGTAACGCCGTGGGAGGCAGTTGGTGTGGAATGGGGAGTTGCTGCTGCTGGAGGCTTTTTGGCAGCTGTTGCTGTTGGCTAAGTTTCGAAACCACGGCGCTTTGATATGCTGCTGCTAATGCGGCTGCCGCGTTATGCCATGGCTGACCGGAACTATACGCGCTGTACGGGGACCCGGCCCCCATTAGATGAGAGGTTGCGGCGAACGCTGCGGCCTGAAGCGCCGCCGGGTTCCGTCGGAGCAATGCTAAACGATTGCGCGTCGCAGGCGCCGTTCGTCGACGAAGTTTGCCTGTTGTGCCGCCAATAAATACGTCATCGGCGCTAGGGTCAAGCATCCAGTAGTTTCCCTTTCCCGGATCATCATAATGGCGGGGAACCTTAATGAAGCATTTATTTAGCGAGAGATTGTGTCGGATTGAATTTTGCCAGCCTTGCTTGTTCTCACGGTAGTACGGGAAATTTTTCATGATGTACTCGTAGATGCCGTTAAGGGTAAGTCTTTTTTCAGTAGATTGCCTGATCGCCATCATAATTAGAGCGTTATAACTGAAAGGCGGTTTGTCCTTTGATTTTTTCCAAGTGTCCGGTAACGTTTTGAGTTCGGGTTCTGGTAAGCCGGGCTCTTGATTGCCGTTTTCGGTTCCTTCCTTCGTGTCGGTACCTTCTTCTTCAAGCCCGTCTTCGGAGACTGGGTCAGAATTTTCCACTTTTAGATCTGGTACGTCGTCCTCACAATCGGAATCAGTATCAATTAGAGATGATATGCTGAACGAGGTTAGCTTTTTAGGTTTACGCACCTCGACAGTTTGCTCAAACGACATCATCATACCGCTCACACTTGAACGGCAACAGAACTTCAATAGATGACTGTATCAGGTCACCTAAACGATCTGCCGTCGACTTTGCCTTTAAGTGTCTTCTTTAAACAGGTCCTGAGAGACGAAACACTTCCTTTATATCGATTTAGTAACGAAATAGGAACTTCGTTGACAGTTGTAGAACACTTTTCGATATAGCACTCTGAGGATAACTCGCCAGCAGTCTTTAATCTTGAAACAACAGAAACACAATGGTCCTCACTGTTGGCAGTTAAAAACACTAACTTCTAGAGTTGCTGTCTTTGGGTCACGCACGACACCACACGACTAAGGTACAATCACTACAATCTAATTTGTTCTATCCTGTTTCCCTCGATACCGCGAAGAACCCGGTTAGAAGTAGTTAGATGTTCATCGATCGTCGATACGTTGCTCCCTCTTCCAAAGTTCCCTCTTCGATTTCTACAATCAAAATTCACTGTCCAACTTCTCCCGTATAACACTATTTTCTTTATTCAGTCACCAACGGACTGACCTCGCTCTCCGTCTGTGGGCTGTGAGTGCCGTCGACTGTTTGCTGGTCGCTGCTAGGTGCTCTTGTATCACCCTCTAGTTGTATAAACAAACTGACTGTTTCTCAACACACAATCTCAGTATATGTGGTCGGTCTAGCCCCTCCTAGGAACCGGTGTCGACCAATCGGCTCCGCTAGATCCGCCCCCTTTCCACGCATCAAAGAGGCTCCTCCTCGTTGAGGGTAGACTGACCGGTTATTCGCATAATAACACTGCCTGCTTCGTTATTGCGTTTACTACTGCCTCCACTATCGATAGATAGGCAGCTAGGAAACGCACTCAGCGTACATATTATCTGTGTAGGTACGTGCGCGCCTATCCGCCTCTAAATATCTGTGTGAGCTTGCAGCGTCGACAGTGTCAACGACCGTGAAGTTAATGGCGGTGATGGCACCAGCAAGGGCGGCCCCAGGGGCGTCGACGGTGCTGCAAAACTATTTGGAAACTGTTGCTGGGAAACGAACGAGAGAAAACTGTAGGAGCTGAAAGCTGCGTCGACGACGCAGGAGGGGGGATAAGCGTCGGTGAGCGCCGGGGCCGGGTTGGAGTTGTCCGCGCGTCGCCTGAACTCCTAGGTTTTACCGGAGAGAGCAAGGTGACTCCTGTAACCTCGGCGTAGAGAAAAGCGGCGCAGACTCGCACTCCCTATGAGATGGACGATGAACCACCCCAACGAAAAATACCCGCTGCGGGAACTGTGCAAACGGTAGCAGAAGCGAACGAAACATAGTACATTTTCACCTCGCCACCATTCCTTTTGTATCTCTCTGCGACAACAACTAACACGTAAACGTGATCAACTTCGCTCGTTGGGAGCCTCGTGGTACCTCCCCCTCGAGGGCAAGATGATAGCTACGGCAGCCAGGGAGTACCGGGCTGTCGCGCGAATTCCCGACCATTCCCCAGTTTCGTATATTCTGGATGAAACCTAACGTCGAGAAGAAATGAGGGTGAAGTGTTCTCTTCCGTTCGAAACGCCTGAGCAGAGAATAAGTATGGCCATAAGTGGGCCTGGTGCACAACCTGCGTTGATGTCGAAGTGGCTGCGGAGTATGGCCATCGTGTGCAACGTTGTTAGATTTGGGACGGAAAGGGGACGTATCGTCGCGGCGTAAAGTCAGGGACCGAGACATTGAATCAGGAACTGATTAGAGTTGAGCATCTAGTGAAATCTAGGATAGTGGAAAGTTTTTCTGACTGCGCTTGGTACCTGAACCTTCCTATTCTCGATTGACAGGGGTTGTCCGCTACCTGCCGCACGAGTACACAGTTGAATATAAAAAGAGATGTGAAGATACAATCTAATTTAAAACATAAAAAATGTCTAGACCTAGCATAGACGTCATCCAGCCGTCTGCTTGCTTCACCAAACGGTGGCTGAGGCGAGCATTGCAGAAGAATGGAGAAGAGGTATCAATCATAATTAGACCGCTTGATTACTCTTATCAATAGGCAAAAAATAATTATAGTTGAATCAGTCTATGTCATTTCGATATGACTGAATGCTACTGAGCCCGATAAATGCTCATTAGAAAACACTAGATGAAGGATGACATAAAATCTTTCCTCCGTAAGTGCCTGGAACTGGCATTCAATGTAATATTTCGAAGATGACAAGTAAATGCAACTAGGTATGTTTTCACATCGTTTTCTTTTAGGGTACAACCAAAGCTTTCGGAGACAAATTTAATTGGAAATTGGCATCATATGAAGCAATCCCAGGCACACGAGATGCTTGCGGTACGTACCATCTAGTGTGTAACTCATATTTCTGAAAATTCGTGACTGTTCAACACTTTCACTCGAGCAGCGTGTAAACAGGCCGATTTCAGGCATCTATTGTACTCATCTCATATGTAAAGCTATCATCTAATTATAATACGATTTATCATGTTTCCTAACTACAATGGCCTCGACACCTTAAATATCAACGTTATACGTGTGTATTTTGATTTGAACCTTCATTGAAGTATGTGTCCGATTTTGCCGTGTTCTTTCTATGGAAAATAAAAAAAAATAACATTCGTCAATCAAAATAGGACTCATATAGTACTTGTTTCGCTGCACACGCATTTGAGCTTTGATATTAAGCAAAATACCTTTCCTATTTCATGCTGTTCCTACAAACTGTCGTCGTCGTCGTCGGAGGTGTCAAAAATCATACCAGGCACGACGAATTCGCCGGCACGGGTGACTAGGCTTATCCGGTGATCGTTCTGCCTTGTTGAGCCAACCTAAATTTCACGATCAGTGCTCCTAATAACAGATACTACTTGTCCGGTCCGCGTTTTAAAGATGGGAGCAATGCCAACATACTCTTCTTAGGCTTAACCCATACACGAATAACAAACAAACAAACATAAACTAATAGTAATTCTGCAGTTAGATCCATTAACGAAACCACCTTCATCTCGATTATATATGGCCTTACACGCACATGTATGGGAAAATTTTCAGCATTAGACAATATAGTCGCCTCGAATTCCGTTGGGAATGGAGTACAATGTCTTCAGCGGGATGAACGACATACTTCAGCTTCAGCTCCCCGCAGCTTCAATACGAAATGCTCCCTACACACATAACACCACGTACATGGGTCGTTTTCATTGTGTGTTTTCCTTTGTTGTATATGCTACGCATCGCCCAAATTGAATCGATCCATGGGCCACAAGGGACAGAGAGGAAGGCTAGCTTGCAATCAACGCTAGTGGATACCCAACAAGCAAAACCCGTATCACAGCCAAAACCCCAAGCGTTGACGCGCTGCGGATCCAGTCAAGCGCGCTACCCAAATCCCTATCACTGGTCCTGCCATCGTTGCGCTTATGGTCGCTTGTGACGCTCCGCAGTAGTATACACGGTCTTGTCCGCGCTCTGCGAAACCCCTACACTTGGACCAGAAAGTACATGCGTGTCTGGCAACGTTATAGTGTTCATAATTCTCTTTGGCAGTCCTTTTCTCAGCCTGACTTTACTTCAATGTGGAGCTTAGCCGCGTCTCGTGGGGGGAGCTGTAGTCGAGGTAGAGTATTAACAACAACATGCTCCCTCTGTGGCACGCTGTTTGCGGTGTTGTTGGGGATCGCGGTACGCCAACTCTGCGTATTACAGGCCTTAAACTAGGCAGCTGTAAAGGACGCTATTTAACACATATGAGTGGAGGGGGTGTCTATATGTATATATGTGTGTGTACCCGTCCGATCACCATTGTCGACGCGCGTCTGAAGTACAAACAGTAGAACGACTTTGCTTATAAGGCTCGATCAAGGAGTCAGTAAGGGAGCATCAACAGGAACGAGACGTACAGTCTGAACAAGATAGATTTGTTGAACCTCGAACTCACCTCAATGCAATCACTGAAGTCGCGGCAAAGCTTAGCCTTCGAACCAAACGAAGCAACATGACAGCTTTTGCCTATGGACTAGATCAGCATTATTACTGCAAGTATTGCTTATTATTACTATTACTGCAGTACGGGTGACGTTAGCATTAGGTAGAAGATTAGGGCAGACGATAAACGATACAAGCATGAACGTCGCTTTTCTTGCCTGAGCAGGCATACGTAATAGTGTCATACAGATTGTTATATTTACCGGATATCATGGTGCACTTTAAATATTAGCTTGTAGGTGAAACAACTCAAACGTTAGTTTTACCACGGGCGCGCCTAACCGGACGTCATCGATGAAGAACGTAGAGAACAGGGGTACGGAAACCCTTCGGATGACTACTCATACAGGTTTATATTTTGCAAACGTACTGAATTGTATAATTTATTTGCGCATACGGAGTATATTTGTCAATTCGGCATTAAGGTATCAAGATTTTGTAGCTAACTCTCTGCAAATGTAAATATCATGGAGGATCATTGCTGGGTACATTACCTGACCAAGCAAATCTAGGTTGCGGCGCACTCAAATTGCAGTACATTGGCGAACTGGCGAGTAGAGGGCAACCAGTAGTTTATCTAAACTTCACTTTAACACAAATTGGACCCTAGCTGTAGGCTAGTCGATCGTCTTATATATCTATATGATAATCGTGGTTGAACAACAACAACAACAAGCAGCAACAGGGGACAGGCTAATTGATTTATCCACGACCCAGTTAGTTCAACCCAATTTGCTGAGCTTACCGCTACGCGGCAACATCATTTCACAATTAAAATTTTCGCGTATTAGTTATATGATCTGTGAATTCGTCAGTGGCGGAACAACATGTCCGTTTCGATTTGGTAACACCGTTTTCACCCAGAATACGACAGTGATAATTTACTTCCCTAAAAATGACTTGTAATTCTTCATGATCCCTTATCGTAATCGTATGCCGCGTTTGCGGCTGTTCGCTTGCACCATCTCTTGGTTCTTAGCGCTGGTCAAGTATCCACCGTTTGCTACTACCAAAAGTGTGGTGCTCTTCCGTGCAAACAAAGCCCGACAAAGATCGTTAGATTGCATAGATCAGATTGTCTTTTGTTGGAGGACGAAGTGGCAGTCTCGCCAGGGACTAGCGACTCTAAATCGAGACAATCCTGATGGGGGTCCCAGGGAGCCGAAATATGCGAAGCTCTCTCTGCACAAAGTCGACAGAGGGGTAGGATAGTCACCTCGAGCAGCGGCGATGTCGCTCGTTCTTCTACTTACTAATGCTAATGATGTATAGCAGCGAACCTAAACGCTGCCGTTGCTCACCCTATGTTTGCGTCTAGCACTACATCGGCTGCTAACATCTTTTAGTGTGTGTCTGTGTGCTTTAGCACGCGTCGACACCCCCCGTACCTCTCGAAAGGAGCAGAATTACAAAGCGGCATGCGACAAACGGCCCATATTATTATTACGATGATCATCACCAGGAAGAAGCCATTTTCCCAAATCATCCGAGATCGGGGGATTGCTGCCCCGCTCTATCCCACCATACCCTCATTCTGTACTTCCAGCTTAGACCTCACTAGCGAAGGTAACAACGGTGGCTGCAACATGAAGATGTTTTTGGCTCCGGTATCTCTTCAGAACAACGACAGCGGCGATATTTCCCATTCCTCTTCTGGGTTCCTCACATTTTAATAACAAGAGACATGTGGTGCTACCGCGATGCGTGTTTATGAATATTTTTGGTGGATCTTATGCTGCTTGAATAAGGCAAATCGGGAAGTAAAAGGGAGACCTAAATAAAGATCGATAGAAAATTATGAGAAGACAACAAGATAGCTTTAATTTATGATAAAAATGTCGTCGACATTTTGTTAATGCTTTAGGGAGGAGGACAGAGGAGCGAAAAACAGGACACTTTTGGCTGGCATTATTTGATCGTGTTAGTTAAAGCCATGCATACCGTAATGTGTGATGTAACGTCATTGAACAACATTGAGGAGCACAAAGTAACATTTTGACTAGATGTCACGGTAACCGAATCGTTATGGAAATATTAGAACTAAATGCAGAAGGGCTCGAAAGAAGTGTATTTCTTTAATTGATTATTTCAAACTAAGATGCTTTGTATACTATGAGCTGTTTATGCGTTGAAGCCAAACACATAAATCAGATGTCTATTAACAATGTAAATCATATTAAATAAATAAACAAAGTTTAATTTATTAAGGCGGAAATGTGTGACCTCATGGGGATGTGTTAGTACGTAGGGCGTCAGAGATGCAGCTGCAATATTCAGTTCCTGCCCAATTGTGGCCGTGTTTATCTACAGATTATTCCACCTTTTGATATCGATGCCCTGCGCGATTACGTTTCATCAGCGTGATATAAT
>NW_019211457.1:2148244-2181997 GCF_002443255.2 Varroa destructor | reverse complement strand
TATTTATATCAATTTGGTACAGCGTAAAGAGAGCGTCAAGTTCCGTCAAGAAACGTCTACATTGGCAATCCATCGCTTTAAGAGCTGTTTTGGGTCGTAATAGCCGCTCTTGGTTGGCAAGCATCAACCCAACAACGTAAGAACATAACAACCTTGAGGGCAAAAGGCAAACCGAATAAATAGATGAGATCATGTTATTCTGGTTATGGCTCTTTTTTTTTAAATGTGTCTTATCTGCGTATCCTAATATCAATAAAACCCAATTTAGATCAACTGCCATCTCTGAACTATTACTACAAATCCCGCTATAGGTACACCAGTCACACCTTCAAATCAACCATGCGTCACATTCGAAACCATTGAATTCTCATTTTCTCCCGACGCGGAAGCTCTCATGGCTCGTATTACACTTCAAGAGCTCTTATCAATATAGAAAACGAATACTGACAGCCCAGATCGTACGGTGAAGCGGGTCACTAGCTGTCTCCATTAGCAAATGCTTCAATCTCGCTATCCTTGTCGAGTTCGGAAGTGGCCACAACCCCGGATCGATTCGCCTTCCGCCAGACAGGAGCGACTTGTTCCTTCGATTTATCTGTCATCTGCATCTTTCACGTCTCTTTTCTTTGTACACACACATTCAAACGCCGCTCGTTGACCAATCGTATCCCGTAGAAGGAATCGGCGTACTCCATGTCTGTGATCTCATCAACGTCATAAATGAACTATTCGCCGATTGAAAAATCGACCCCACGTCAACACCACACCAGCCAGGACAGCTCGTCGTCTCGTAACTTCTTCGCGATTTCTTCCTTGGTGAGCCAGCTACAGTGAATATCCACCATTAACCAGAGGATAACCAGTCAGTGTTGATTTGGTATTTACATTACATGAAGCATCGGTTCATCCAACGACCGTTCGTGTCGTACCTCTCTCTGTGTCGACGGTGGCAGTGTCGGCATCGTCGCAAACTTCTGCAGCGGGATTAGCTCTGCGCGAATGAGCTTGTTATTTTAAGGACGTGAAAGCAGGAACAGGTCGACTGGCTCGGTGTTCAAGCTGAGGCAGGCTGAATAGCAGATAGGACTCACGCAGGCAGACACATCCACGGCTACACGATTGGCGGTAGCTCTTACCTGTGAGAAAGAAACAGACCTAACTGCTCTGCTTAGACCTACTCGAAGCGTTGCTTCAACTTCTTGCAGACTCGCGCAGTTCTTCGTTGATCGCAACGATACTCAAAGGAGGACGGTTTTTAGCCGGCCCGCCGTATAGGCTACCTGTTGTTGACGGACTGCTTTCAATGTGAGTGATAGCTGATCTGATCGGTGTTACGAAAATGCACAATGGTAGAACCTACGGAAGGCTACGGTCGATGGATGACGGCAAGGCCAATGGACTGTGGGGCATTTTCAACGCCGCTAACTCCAACTAGACTCGGAAGACAATGTCAACATCCATGGGGTAGCAGGCGTCTGGTTGGATTCAGTGTGGATTCTACTGAGTGGGCGCTATGGCCCACGGGTGCAGTCACTACGGGCAGCGAAGCGTAATCAGATCGCGATAATCGCGTGGATGCTCATGCTTCGTATGATCAGAAGATCGGGTCCGATATTCTTTCTATTGCTCTTCGATTAGAGATCGCGAGATCGCGCTCGACTTCAGAGGGCTAGCTATACATAAAACATCGGCACGTTGGTCACGCCTGACCAAACCGCGACAGTTGTCTGGTGTTCCCCATCATCTTCGAACTTCTTGAACTCGTTCATGCGTTGTACTAACATTATGGCACTTCAGTCTGACGCCTCCTCCGTCTCGGGGTCTATGGTGCACGAAGCGAACTGTGTACGGTAATGTGTTAGTTTAACATGATCCGTGTATAGATTCATGTGATTATCTTCATGCGACACAAAAGCAATGAACGATACAGTCCGGTAAATAGCACACACGCCTTAATAGTTTGACAACAACTTTCTAAGTTCATGGTTGAATTTCATCAACTGTTAGGGTAGCACCCTTGTAAGATTATTTTTTACTTTTTATAAAAATAGCCTTTTTCGATACTAAAATTGATGTTTTTTCAACTTTTAAAATCTAATTTCGAAGCATAGAAATGTGGAGGAAACAAATTGCTTGGTTGCATTCGTGACGCGTACGACGTTGCTACTGTATATGGCAGTACAAACGTAAACATGTTCGACCTCATAACACCGAGGTGTCATGAAGTGCACCAAGCTGGCGCTAATGGCCACATCAATGAATTCGAGGCAATATCCTCTTTAACAAAACTACTATCTGGTGCTAAATAAGTTGTATCGTCTATGGAGTTTTTAAGAACCCTGCGAATGAATATTACTGCGGAGCAAAAATTCCGTCTAACGCTGGCTTATATCAGCCATATATTAGCATTAGTAGAACAATTCGCACGTGTGTACCTTCGCTATAACGGCTAAACGTGCCTAACACGGCGGGTGTCAACTCTAGGCATGCACGTTCGATTGGCATGTAAATGACTATTATTAACATGGCGCAATTTGAATACAAACAAGGCGGCTTATTTATTGCTGATCTTATTAACCACTGAAATCTACACCAATAGCAACAGTAGTCATAACTAGCCTAACCGATATTCTGCTATACGTCTAGGATAGCAGACGACAAAGTTCACTACTTAAATACCATCTCCTCGAAACAAGAGCGCTTAAACAAGATTTCCAATAATTTACGTATGGACGCCTGATTTACGTATGGACACAAGCAGACTGGCATTTTTACCTCATGTTCCCTCCTGATTATCTTAGCATTTCACAGCGGGATTCGATGACCTCTTGTTTGAGGCGCCCACGAAGCCCATCGACCAAGGAACAAAACCGGCAACAACGGCATGGTGACCCCCAAGGGCGAGTGCGAGACGTACCTGTCCTGAGAGCTGATACGAGGCCCAGTGATGAAGGCTGGGGAGGGGGGAGCTGTTACCGCCTCAGAGTCGTTCAGGGCAGAACTCTGAGTAGAGACAAAAGCTACAGGTGACGTCAAGTACCGCAGACAGACGTATGCGACAGGTAGATTCGACAGTCTGAAAGATCTGCGATTTACCGCTGAACTTGTTGTATAACTACACGAGAGGATTATGTGAGCTCAATAAGGTCTGGCTATCTGCTCCGACGAGGAACGTGTCTCAGTCACAAAATCAACTGCTCATCGGATGATTTTGTTCTGATCGTAACGTCATTCTCCGACGTCTATGTCCTAGTGGCCTAAAGAAAAAAGAAAGACGAAGGAAGGACGACACACAAATGTTAACTATCATTAAGTAGAAAGCTTATCTCAATCATCTAGATTTAGAACAAAAGAAGCGCAAAAATATATGTCGAAAAAGAGAAAAGGGCCAGAAACTACAATAATACCGTGGGGAATAGCTAGTAGCTAAAATTTCTTGACGGCAGACATATGAGTGATGTTACTTGCTAGATTAGTACTCGTCCTGCGAAGTAAAAGGATATTGGTAAAATTAACAACTTGGGGACTGAAAACCGGTTCAATGTGTATTTTTTAAAAATCTAGAAAATAGTAATCTATATATTTTTCTGGCTTCCGTTTTTATAATCGAGACGTTACAGTTGTCACCCTAAAAACGTCACGTATAGTTATATATGAATGTAACTAGGTATCGATAAAACTGTGCTTATCAGGATAGACTAAAATAACTAAATTTAACAATGAGTACATTTTGAACAGATGCGATATCAGCACCCCCTTCCCCTAAGTGAGGACAATAAAAAACCTACACCATGTGCGTAACAACATAATAGGCATGGGCCTAGATTGACCTGCTCCACTGTGAGCAACCAGTTCATAAACAGAAAAAAAAATATCGAATTGAATAAACATTATTAGACAGAATTATGTTGTCTCTGTTATTATTACTAATAGGTTAGTTTTGTTGCAAATACTTTTTATGTTGTGTCTATGGGAAACCTTAGTGTTCAGAACAGCACAATTTATATGGTGATAAATCGGACTCTTCGCGTGACCCCAATTTCTAAAAAGAAGACCAGCATTTTTTCATTAATAAAAAAGTTATTATAATATTTAAGTAAATTTTACGAAAAGAAAATAGCTGTTTTCAATGACGATGCGGTAGTCATTTAATCTGAGGTCAAAGCAGATATTTTCTATTTAGGAACAACATGATAATAAAGTACATTAGAATATAAAGATAAATTTAAAAATAAAAAATATCGCCTATTTGGACACGATTAAAAAATCGTATAATTTCTAAGCCTTTGAATGAATAGGTAATTTCTTTCAGGCTACTGTTCTTCATATTCTACCTAAATATGGCCGTGCACATGGTTAAGGTCACGACAGTCGACAAAAGTCAGGCCTTTACCTTATTTGCATATAGTATAATACGACCCGTCAGGCAGACGGTATGAACACTCCTTTCTTATACAAACACATATTGTTAGGAAAGTTTCTGAATGTTCCACAGACGATAATTGTTGTTGCCGCTGTCGCTGTTGAAGCCTTAACGACAACTTAACATCAGCAATTGATTCGTGATGGAACCAGCCGGTTCTCACTGGTTATAATAGCTGACTCCAAGGAAATCGGTCCATCACCACCAGACGGATCCACTACTCAGCAGGTAACACGACGCCTGCGGGTCTATTGTGTGTTTGCTTTCCCTGCAATCCGTTGCTCACTCCTTGTTTGTTGCAAAATTATCCACGCTGAAGCTGGCGTCTGCAGTAATATACCTTCGCCTACGTGGTTAGGTGCCGAATTGGTAGCCAATTCCGCTTCGAAAGTCGTTCTGCGGCCTGCGACAGGCTTTACGCTCTAAAGGTAAGTATTAGGACCTTTGTAACTTCTCACCCCTGCGGAGCCTCTGAGCCTACATCGTTCGGTTACCTTTGCCTGTATGCGTGTATCGCCCTTATACGCGATCGAGATGAGGTGAGCGAGAATAACATTATGTCCTAGGAGAAGCGTGTATGCTCGCTTATCCTCTCACCCACTCCGGAGGCGCCACCACAAAGACCGATCTCTGATATTGCTTTTACCAGGCTAGCCAGGTAGAGTCCAATGTGTAAACCCTAATCGCTTGATCTGGATCGTCTCGATCGCTCCGGATTCGATCCGATGGCCCCACAGCTATAGCAAGGCAAGCCAGACCGCCTTCTCATCGGCAGTCTTTCGGGGGGGGAACACCGCCTACCGATATCTCGCTTTAGCGAACCCCGTTGTAGGTCTGCTGCATATAAATAGTTTCGTTCAGCGTACACACACATGGAACCATATATTCATACATTTAGTATAGAGGTAGGTTCACATAGCCAACGTTACGAAGACATCAGTGTAGTTATATATATAAAGATGTCTTGCATGAGTTCTTAGGACGCGTTAACAGACGCTGCGCCAGCAAACGGGCCCTGGGTTTAGTCTCTAGAACATGCGAGGGTACCTAACATGTACTGGCATTTGAAGAGTTATGAGGTACAGTATCTTTATGCATGCTTCTCTTTGTGTAGCTATCGCACACGAAGGCCGATACAAACGTCCGTATCGAATCGTCCTGTCGATACCTTTCGCGAACTAGACAAAACGAGGAAAGCCTAGCGAAAAACCTACACACGCTTGAACAGTATTCATAGACTTAGTAAGGCAGCCCTATCATGCAAAGTCAGTCATTGCTAGGTACCTCTTGTGTGCCTGTGGCTCCTTTCGAGTCGGCTTTCCCCCACTTCTGCATTTCTACATCGCTAATGAAGACTACTATAGGCATCGTCAACGACAGTTTCACTCGCGAACACCATGCGACCATCTTAGTACTACGTAGGCCTGTTCCATCCTGTAATGTCTCTTGCCACCGGCGTCTCCTCATATTGGCGAGGGTTTGTAGTTTACATTAGTCTTGTCAATGCAGCCGAACTAAGGTAGTTTCGATACTCTGTAACCTGACGTTTCTACCTCTACAAAAGCTACTCGACGGCTTAAAGTGAGCAGCTTTTAGCTCACGCTTGCTTACTGTGCTTATGAGGGAACGCATCTGTTGAGGTCAGCGATGGGCGGCAAAGAAAGGCCCAGCGCGAACCGCGCAAGTTTGAATGAAACAGGGAAAGACACGAAGCAGAAAGAGAGACGGACAGCGAGAGAGGAATAAAGACAGACGACATACATACAGAGAGAGAGAGAGAGAGAGAGAGAGAGACGGAGAGATAATGTGTGCTTGCACACATTCGCAGGCTGGCCTGCACACATACACACAAGCAAGCTGCGCATAGGTCAAAGCTACAAAGTGGGGCGAGAGCTCTCCCTTAACGCTTTACTGAAATGCTGTGATCACACAGATTCCTAGTGAATATATGTGTGTCCATGTGCGTATAGTGGCGTTGGCAACATGTGTGCGCTTGTGTACAGTCAATGATCATGAAGCGCTGCTACTGGTGTGAATACCGATGAAGGCAGTGATGGGTGGGTTGACTGAGCGCCGGCTCGGCCGAAGAAATACTAAGGAAAGCAGGAGTTTGGTGCACATCTACCAAATGGCCTCAGCCGCTTGTCGCTACGATGGACAACTAAATGTACAAATACCCCAATCTACTTTAGCTGGTCTTTGTCCCCATCGGTTCAAGCGATCTCATCTGTTTCCTATTATCGCAGTGGTAGCGCTCCTTCCCTATTCGTTTATCAGCAATATCCCTACCTCATGCGCAATGAATATAGACATCTCGCCATCAACGTATATTAAAAAACTAACGCGACGATTGGTTGTCTGTAAAAAAAATTGACGCAACGCTGGCTAATCTCAACATTGTTGAAAAATCATTAGCAAGGATTTATTAGACGAGTGTGTGGCTAACGTTAATTATAGCAGGACATGTGTATGTGCAGCATGTAAACGTACGTCGATTGTTTGTTGTGAATAACTTTAGCCAGCAATGCTAAACTGTTGGAAAACCGAGCGGTGTTTACGGTTGGCGATGCATCAGTGAAGGGTGACTGGAGAGTGTAAACACCGCAGAAGGTGAGGAGGTGAAGTTCGAGAAATTATGCGGAACAGAAGCGCCATGAAGTGGACAATCAATCCAGGCACGACGATAGGACTCGGTTCCATTGCTCGATATCTTTCTTTGAGCCAATGTCGTTGAAACAGATTACAAAGTCAATTATGTTCGGCACGTCGTAATAATCTTTGAGTATGTCGTTCATGTCAAAAATTATTGATTGCCTTCAGTGGGCGTCTCTGGAATCATCATTGTTATCTGTGTGTGATGGGCTCAGCAAGCTTGTTTTGCGTGCGTCGAAATAGCTTTTCATTCTAGTCAGAAGTACTTTGGCTGTCCCGTAAGAAGATGCCTTTGTGAGAAAATTCATACAATGCATTGGTAATCGAGAATCAATGAAGACTCATATTGAGGAAAATTCATTTTGTTCAAAGCCGTACACGATCAAAGGAGTCATTGCGTCCGGAACTGCTGAGAGAAAAAGGCTTCATCAACTTGGTCGTTTGAAGATCGTCATTTTTCTCAAAAAAAATATTTCTCTTTGTTGTTTATGCAGTTCACCAATTTGTCACAAGAAGACTGCTCCAAGTTTTTTCATTCTTAGCACATTATGTAACTTAAGTAAGTTACGTATTATGTAACTTAAGAAAGTTCGTAAATTAACTTAGTGACGTTACTGCTTCTCAGAATGAACCTATTCATCACACAGTTTACCTCTGACATTGCAGATTCACTCCAACGTACGATTTCGTCTTACGCGTTCCGCTGTGATTGATGGCGGTAAACTGGTAAATACTCCTTACATGTGACGCTTCGAGTGTGTCTACTTCAAAAGCTTCCTTGCCTCATTTGGTACTGGTAATGGTTAAGAATATTTGCTAAGATGGGAACATATACATGTATGTATACGAGCTACCCAAGGTGTCGATTTTGAAAGTGTAACACGATTATAAAAGCCAATGAGATAAAGAGGTACTATTTCGACATTTTGATTTGTGTATGACAAACTGTCAGATCGCGTTAATGTTTTTTCGCGGACCTTATCAGATGTTAGGACCTCCGGACAACGTTAGGCTTTAACCCAACCCAGACTAGTGGCAATAGGTTAATTGCATTGTGATATCTCGAAGGTTATCTGAGAAATGGCAGGCATTGTTCTATGATGTATGAAGCATCTTGTGTTTCCTTGGTTCAATTGTAACTTTTGCTCAAAATGATTTCACGGAGCAGACAGATTAGAAAAACCATCTAGCAAGTATACACAGAATCACTTTAGCTTTCATTAGAAGGGGCTTCTGTATGCCAGAGGCTAGTTTCTATCCTATTACATATGAATCGGTAGCTTAAGATTTTCAAAGGCTCGACGCCTTAGCTTTATCGGTATACTCACGTCTTGTATGTACCCGTATTATAATACAGCAGTAAGATAGCAACATATTATCACATTATGCTTTATTTATGAAAGCAATAGTATTACAAGACAATTAGCAACTAAGATTGGAGCGGGGCACCAAGGCCAAGAAAGGAAACCTTGTCCGTGGTTGCAGCCCCAGCAAAGCTAACTTGTTAACAAACCTGATTTTCAGCAACGTTGGTAGCTCGCTTAGATAACTATATCTTGCTAATTTCCACGCAAGCAAAAACCTTGGAGGGGAAACCAGTTCGGTTAGGACATATAATAAATCCTATGTACTGTTTATTGAAATAAAGGCAAATTCACAATTGGTAACACATTGGAAGACTTTCAATTAGCAAAAAAGATAACTGAAGATAATTCGTACGAGTTGGCAGTTGTAGCTGGATTACAATAGATATTTTCTTTATAAGTATTTAGGAAAATACTGCAACTGTTCTAATATGACCAGTACTTTATTTCGCTAGATCTTTTGTTATATAAATATTTATATCTTTATACAGTGGTATGTTTTTAAAATCGCATTCGCTTAAGTTACAACAGTTATCGCATCTCACTTACAACCTGATCTCAATTTTAAGAGACGGTATCCCGACAAACTTTACAGAAGTGAAAAGAACTCACTGTAAAGACAGGTTGACTATTTCTACTTACACCTCTACAATCGACTCCGGGTTCTAACAAAGCGACCTCAACCCCAGCCATATCGATGTCCTCTCTCTATCCACCGACTTCACAATGGCCAGCGGCCTCACATCAAAGTGTGGCTTTTCACACTTCGCCTATAAATACATAACACAACACGTCTCACGCATCGGCCTAGTAAGTGTCCTAGTGAGCGAGCTCGTCCTGAGAGAGCATCATCAAGAAACATGTTAATCTGCCTGCGATGTCAAACGTTTACAAAGGACCTCAAAGGAAAAGCGGCAAGCCTCAAAGCGATCTCGTCTTCAGGAGCCGCGAAGCCACCCCTACGACGAACTGCTGTTTTCGTCAAGTTCATTGGGCGGCCCGCTTTGAGCTCTCGCTTGTAGCTCTCTACCTCACCTTCGGTTCAGGCCGCATCGACAACAGCAATAACACCGCGGAGCAACGAAAGCCGATGGCTACTCGATGTTTTCAGCGGACTTCGAGATTGTTGACTTCAAACGGGCCGCTCAGGCTTTGGGCTTGTATGCTGTACGTACGGGCAGAGGCCGGCCCTGAGGATATTGTTGGTGTTTATCTCCATTGTATTGCATGTCACAGAGTCTCTATGTAAAAAGAAATAAGAACGCAGTATGATCTCTCTATTTTTTTTAGCCACGCAGCCCCATTCAAAAGTGCATCATATGTAGGTTGGGTGATAGCAACCTCTTGTTCTTGCAGATGTATTTCACCATTACGGTTTTTTGTTATTCAATGCATCGGCGTGTATTGCAAATCTAAATAGACTCTCTGTACGACTGCCAAAGGTTAGAAAGGTCCGGTTAGGATGACAATTGGTTGTTATAACAGGTTAAGTATTACTCCTGGTTGCGCGGCACGATTACGCTGGGCAAAGAAAGAAATGACAGAGGGCAGTCTTTACCGTATGGCACAAGCAGGCGAAGTCATTTTAAGACAGACTAAAGCGAATTTCTTCGTTGCCGTTTTGGCCTAATCAGAAACGGCCTAGAAGTGTCGACTTTGTGAGGTTTAATCAGTGTCAATGCAGGCGATACAACGCGGCCGCGGCAACGAGAAGCAAATGACAGCTGTAGCCGGGGGTCTTCAATTGCAATTGATCGGTGACCGCGGTTAAAGCCTGCTAGGCATGTTCGCTTGAATGACTCTATGAAAATCACACGGTGACCAACAATCCGCCACCATCTCACTAGCCGGCATCTTTCTGTGATCTGAAACTAACCTCTCTCACTAAATGCTTTCGTAAGCGGTCAAATGTTCTAATAATGCACCATTCACAGACACAGTAAGAAATCGACGCGCGCACGGATCGTAGCTACGTGTCCGTACCTCACAGCGATCTACGAGATCAGAACTCGATGCCGCCCGCTATTTCGCAAAGCGATTGATACATATGCCCAGCAAACACGTCCCTGTCGAAGTAGTAGGATTGAAGTAACAGGTTAATCTTCAGTATGGGAAAGCTGCAGCGGTTAAAACCGATTTAAGGTAATGGCCCCAGCTGTTGGGGTCAGAACTAGTACAAATGTGTTTGCTTGATCAGTAACGTTTGTTGAGACAATCCGCGCCACGAGCTACTAACCCAAGCTTGCTTATTATCGTCAGCATATTGGGACTAAAAATGATAGACTTATCGATTTCAATATTCAACAACAGCGTTAGCGGTGCATCGGACTACCATCAGTTACAATTAAAAGATTCCTCCTGCAGAAGTCAATGAAATTCTGCGTTTGTATGTCAGGTAATAATCATTCAGGCGAGTCCAATTCGGATCTGTTTTTATTTTTTGTTTGTTATTCTGATTATATCAATCTATACAGTTAAACCCTGTTCGCGATTAATTTGAGATCGTTTGAGGTCTGACCAACGTCGTACCCTCACGACATGAAGGCCGAGCTGAAGCACCTTGCGAAGATACGCTTCACTCATCTAATACGAATCCTGCAACGCTTCTGCTGATTCAATTATATGTAGACCGTAAAAATGGTGTTCTTTTGTAGTGCTCGCGAGAAGGTACCTAGTTAGCGTATTGAAATTTTCGTTGTCAATTTCACGTTACATCTATACAGATTTATTTTACTTCGTCTAATTCTGACCGTATTATTTTTTTTCTTTAGGAATGAAGAGGGACCCCTAAGGTGCAAAGTAGGCCAATTTTATTTATATCTGTGCTACAGTGAACCCATACTGTTCTTTAGAGATTACGACTTCGTAAAGCATTGCCATCGAAAAGACCAACAATGAAGAGGCATGTACACCACTCATATATACATAAAATGTTATAAAATATATGTATTGATTGCTGACTATATGTATCGTATTGATTACCTAATAACATAGTTTATTGAACTTAACAGATGTTGCCTATGCTCAGTCGAGTAAGCGGAAACATCAAATGGCATAATATTTCTGTGCTTTTATGGAATGAAACTCAGAAACTTGTTTCTGTGCGTGTTTTTATTCAGATTAGCCTAGGGGCTTTGCACTAGACATGGAAGGCTATGCACCCAATATTCTTCCGGCAACCGTCTCCGTGGCTTGATCCATTTCATGTATCTTAATATAACGGCTCTGCATATTTCAGTAAAGAATCCATCAATCATTTCACGACTGGGTTGTTTCAGGTCTTCAGATTGTATTCACTTAACCCCGCAAGAAAAAATCGAAAAGGAATAAACTACCGGACCGTGGTAGTCACACAGTGTCACCGTCGCGTAACGAAATAACTCTGCCAGCTTTTCAAGCCGATTGATCGTTTCCAGCACGCTGTGGCTAACTAACCGCTGTTATCAGGTCTTTCGCTTCAATCCACCAAAAGGTTTGAAACATGGCACGACAGATCTTGCCATTGAGCGCTGCTGGCGTGCCATGCTCAGGTTTGAAGAAATAGGCCCCGATGACGACATCTTTGCTTTACAAAGTCACACGATACAGCGAGTGTTCGTGGGTGAAGTCGTTCTTCGACACCGATCTTTTGGCTTCTGCAGGTCACAGATAAAGCAGTATTGTTGTTCGGCTAAAAATTAGCTCTATTATAGAATATGACATAACCGAGCAAGTCGCTAGCGTCTGTCTTGCGCTTCAATATGTGATTAATGAATGTTCGGTCAGTTGTGTCCTGTAGATATCATAATGAAACTCTTGCTTCAGGTGCTCCGCTCAGTGCTCCACCATAGGCGGAGTTTTTAAGCGCGACGTCGCATTAGAATTGTTAAACCTGTACGCTCACCACTGTGTACTTCAGCAATGCTATGGCCTGTTCGTCTATAAGGCTATGATCTTTACCTGCGAATAGAGTAGTTTCTTTAAATTCTTTAATTAATCGCTTCGGTGTCACCTTCTTTAGAGAGATGTGTCGTCTTGCGCAACAATCTAAATAATTATGCTTAATATTTACTGGACGATAGTTACATATTGCCTTGTAAACTCTGAGCTTGTGATTGTGGCTAGGCCCGCCAATTTTCAAAAACATAGCGCAATTAGCGTTGGTAATCTTTTATCAGCGTTCAGTGTTCGTTTTTGCTTGAATAACTTGAATACTGTAACAGCTCGCAGGTTTTTTAACGTAACCCATTCTAAAAATATTTCCTTTTTTTAATGATTTGAGATCAGTATAGCAGTGTGTATTAAAGTGAGCACATTGCTTTGCGTAGCCTTATGGTGGTAACGCCCGGTTCTATATAGAAAATTATAGTTTCAAGTTTGTAAGTAAGTTGATCCGCATAGAGGGTACCTCTTAAGTCGTCTTGGAAAATTCGTATTTATTCAATATTTTTTTTTATCGATTTCACTTAGGAAACAGCAGTTGCGTTGCCTATTATAGATAAGTAACGTTATAAAGTATAACCCAGGTTGGGTTTGTGGCGCAAGCGTTGGTCCCTACTCAACTGGCTCATGTCCTGGTAAACATTCTGTTCAGGTTCGGTAATAAGTGACCATATAACTAATAGCTTTGATCCAACTGAAATTTTCACTAATACTTGTCCATTTTGGCAGAATAGGCGTGATTTAGATTTAAAACTGCTTCACAAGAGTTTGCGGTGGGTAGCTTGAAAAAAATTAGGTTGGGCCATTCAAAGTTCAGTTTCGCACTGTGTAACCGAATTTAATATGCATTTATCGTAGCCCAGGCATATCCTTGACCTGTCTACCTGAGCAATAAATTATTATAACGCATCGCCTTTTCTAAGCATAGTAACTGCCCTGTAAAAAAGAAAAGCATCCTTCCTTAGCGTTGTTAAATTGGATATAGACCCAGCTTTCGCCTATACAGCATCACCTTGCAGGGTTGACGTAGGCGTTTTTAATGAATATTTTCTCGCAAATGAATTAATGTAGTAAGCCCATTTAGGCCACGCGGTAGAGAAGTCTTTGACCAATATATCACTAAATTTTTTCTCTCACAACGCCGGTTGTTTCCAATGCTGGTCTTAAGTATATTTCGGCCCATATAGCTTCATCCTCCCCTATGTACAAGGTGAGAAAAGGTTTCTACATATATATATATATATGCGTGTCCTAGGTGCGGCGCCTTAATGAGGACAAACTTGCCGGGCTTTTTGTCGCGACACGCGCGTTCATGTGCCATTTTGGGTATCAAAAGAAAAGCAAAACAATAAGTCTGCAATGATGGCAAACAATGGGTTGAATTCGTCATTTGAGCGAAAATGAGGTATCATCTCATCTCATGGCGTTCCTTCCTGCTAAAAGCTTAAAAATTTCTTTTTTGCTTGAAATCAATTTAAGTTACGGTCAGTTTTTACATTTCTTCTGACAAACGCAAGGATAATTTCCATAAGGCAAACCGAATGATCTTCAATGGTGTTGCAACTTACAGGGCTCAAAATGCCATTTCTGATACAGTTAAGTTTTCGGTACTAAAACTCAAGACCACTTTACGACAACGATTACTATTTACCATATTTTCTGTGCATTTCTGCACGTTTAAAGTTCCTTAGCCGTTTTGAGCTCTCAAGTTATTGGGACTTTTACTCTGCGGTCAGCAGGAAGTTTCGTTTCACTGGTTTTTTTTTATGTATAGCGTATTTGAGCGGCTTTAATGAGTGCAATACCTGCTCATCTCGCTTAATCGAATGTTACTGCTATAAATTGTTTGCGATTTTTATGTAACTACCCTTCTAAGAACAAAGAATAGGAAATGATAGCAAAAAGGAAGAATCTCAACCTAGGAGCTATTCCTTCTCTCTCTGTCTTGCTGCATTTTTGACCCTAAAACCGAGGGTTAGATATATACACGTATATTGCATTTCGAGTCAGCTTAACGAGAACTTTCCCCTATATAAAATTCTATTGAGGAATTTTAGTTCCCAGTGTTCGATTTTTACCCCTTTTCCGGCTGAAATATCAATTTTATAGTTATTATATATATATATAGGATGATATTATTCAACTTGTCAAGATCTATCGATGGAGGTAAAGAGATAGCATCGACAAGGTGGTATTTTGGTATTCCTATCGACAAATCAGTTAGATTATATTTCTTTTTCGGAAAAACTATATAAGAAAATGTCGACCGCTACAACTTAACCCAATTAATACCCAGCAGAAATTTGGTGCAAAGAAGTCTGAAACGAATTTTCATCCCACTGTTGCGCAGGCCTTTTCACATTAAGATTTTGCGTTTTTACTATCAACTGGCGAAATAGACCCTCACATAAAACAACATGTTTTCATTAAAACAGACCGCTAAAAGATAGCTTACCCCAGCCCCTGCAACCTTTTCATTATATGCATAAAGAAGTCTTGTAACAAAACTGCCAAAAAAAAACCAAAAATAGTTGGTCCAAATTAAATGCTCTACGTGGTGCCTGCGGGAAAAAATATTAATCGAATTAGATGCATCGTACGCGCGGTTCCATTCCTGATCGTACTCCAGCGATCCGCTAAAAATCATCGATCTGACCCTACCCGACTACTTCGAAGAATCGATTTGGGTCGAATAAACTAACAAATAAGTTTTATATAGTTGAACAGACTAGATAGACCCACGGCCTTCACCCAGCGACTGTTTTGGCGTTAACTAATATAATTCAGCCGAATGTAAACTATAGAATAGGCGAACACTTAATCTGGAGCGTCGCCCATGATGTGCTGGCTTTTGATACATCTCTACAACGTAATTACGGGACTATTTAATGGTGACTGATTGACTATTCCCGGGCTGCGCGTAAATACGGACGTCGACCAAATGTTGAGGGACGTATGTGAATCAAGTTGGCTGAAGGCCGATTTCTAATAGACGCTATGATTGTATTCCTACTTAGTGTTTCCCGTGGGAAATACCTAGACGTACTATATTAAATGACGATTGATTTTGTTCTTGGGACATCACCAAGACACAATATCTCCCCTATTGATAATAACTGACCAGACGGAAGCCAGTCCTTTATGCAACAGAACAACAACTTCAACATGGCGAGGAACAGGGTGTTAGTGTCGGGATTTGAGCGAAATTCAGCTATTATCCAGTCTCTACAAGCTAAACGAATCTTTACCGAGATCAACTTCTTGGGTAACTTAAAGGGACGGTGCATCACGTCACACATGAGTATGTATGGCTATAGTAGAGGCGGGTTCCAGTGCAATACAGGAAACAATCCACGGCAGAAAAAGATCACTACGGACTGCAAAGTTAAACGTTATTGTCAAAAAGTGAATTTCTAATTATAGTTCTGCTTCGACCAGAATAGGCGTTGGTGCATAAATCTGATGTGAGTGAGCATACGATATCACGGATTGCTGACATAGGACTTCAGGTACATGTTACCTGTCATACAAATGAGATATACTCTCCACGAACAATGACGGCAAGAGCTCTGCTGGCTGCTATGGATTTTTCTAAAAATGAAGTAGTAGTACATCGATTTCGATTCATCTTTGATACTATACAAATGAACCGCAAAAATAATAGTTAGCTTGTTCAGGATCCAGAAGCCTTTGGAAGAAGCGAGTTTTAGGCTCAAGTTTATATTCTGAGTATGGTGTCCAGTGAATGAGACGCTGCGCCGCCGTACTTATCCAGATAGGCCAATGTACCGCTAAAACCGTTCGCCTGTACCTTTTATGAAGTGTTGTGTAATCAGGATAGCTAAAGCCGCTTTATTATTTACCTCTCACCAAGTAGGTCTTCTCTATTTGTGCTCTAATGTCCAACTGGTAAAATGCAAAACTCTAGCTAACATACAAGTTTAATATCATCTTGGTTGCCATCCTATCTAATCGAAACCCAGCCTTACATAAGGGCTCCAGTCGCGGACGTTTTTGGAAAATGAAATGCTTTCGTGTACTTTCTATGACATTGACAACGCGTACAACTTGTTTCCTAAGACGCTACTAAAACGACTGGGCGCTTGGGCGGGATTTTTGTTACAAGAGCTCGCCGTTGGGCAGATTTGTCGCTTGGCGCATTCGCACCATGCATCGACAACATGTGCCACCTGCCATGCATGGCACGACAGGCCGTAGGATGTGAGCAATACGTATAAATGATATCAGCGATTGAAGCGCCCTGCAGTTACCTCTGATTCTGTAACGGTCACCATTATTCACCTTTTGGCGTCTGCGCAAGTTTCAGACGTAGTAGGGAGGGGACAGTACGTCGTTTTTTGCATCGATTTTTATCGCTGATTTGAATCTATTTGGCATTTGAATTTTGCGTTACCACACGGTGCTCGATCCTCGATGCTCGCCGCTTGTCAGCCACAAACTGAAACGACAAACGCATCCATCTATATACCACCGATTCGAAAGCAACGAGGCCTATATCGGGCTCTGGAGATTTACAAAAAGCTCAAAACACCGAAATACGATACCTCTGTGTTGAAACCCTGTCCTCGAATAAGAAACAGCCCGCAAATATGCCATCCTTCTACATCCTCTAAGGCTACCTCGCGCCATTGTTTTTATAGAATGTTTGTTACCCCGTGAATCTGTGTAGATGACATTCGTATAGAGATGAAAGGCGAAACGACTAACTTTCGAGAAATACGCCGCGAGCAGCATCGGTAACAGCATCAACGTCAAGACCAAAGGCAAATTCAAGTCTTGAAAAGGATTTTTACTCTGTGTTCGCCGTATACTAATATGTTAACCGCAGTATCCAATAGGGCTTGTAGACATCAATGCTCAAGTGGACGGCGTTGGCCTAACTAGCCAATCACTATTTGTAGCTTCGCAATCTGTCGATTTGTGCCTCTGTGAATGTATTGGTCTGTACGTCTTTGATATCTATCTCCCTGCCATTTGCACAAGGAGGCAATCGGAATCGAGCACACCCTGCACACTGGTATCATGTAGAGAAAAAAAAAATGTATATATAGAAGTCGTGCCTAAAGAACGAAAAGGACTAGTAGATTTTTTTCGCTAGCCTTTCATACCATCTGCTTTCGGGTCTGGAATACCTTGTTTCGGTATCTCGTTTCTTGTATTTATATGCAACAGAAACAAGTTCGAAAGTTACTATATGGCAAGTGCAGCCGGACTCCTACATGGGTTGATCCTAAACTGTTCAGGATGTACCATATCCGCATGATTAAGAATCCAGCTTTGGAGGAGAAGCAAATTCAATCTATATCGACGACATGTCCGTAGCTCGACGATCTCACCGGTTGCGTTAACGCTTCTTGCCGACGCTCCGTTCGTTGGAACTAACGAAGACCGTGTGATGCCGTCCTGTCTAATTTCAACCGGCATCGAATCTAGCCAATACTAACGAGATGGCCGCTTCCAGCATGAACAGCCATAGATTATCCGTAAGATGCTTTGGGGGTAGTGACAGACACGACTCAAATCAGCTAGTCGCGCAGTAACAGCAGTAGTATTAGATATACTTAATATTGGTGGCCTAACGACGGCGCGACATATGTTCAAATGTTCACGCGCGCAACACTCTCTATATGGCTTCTGCGTTCCACTGCGTACGTCTCTATTTGTTAGTCTGTATCCGTGTGTCTGTGCATAAGCGACACATTTGCGCTCGCTTCTTCACAACAATGCGCCCTGCCTTCCATGTCGATCTAGTTGGCTGAGCCCGGACCCGAACGCTCCTTCAGGGTTGAGTCGCTCGTTGCACCTCGATTAAGTAGCGCCGTAGCGTCACACCTCAAACTTTTCTAGTTTGCTGCCCAACGAAAGGTACTAAGTTGAGGGGAATGAAGCCATCACGATTCGACAAGATGAAAACTGTTCTCATCTGTTCAACCCCCCAACTCGATGAATAGCGATCGGGTGATGTTATTGTTGTCGTAAGTATCGAACTGGCCGGCTTCTCGCTTTCGACAATCGCTGATTTGAGACAACATATTCTGTTGATTTGCGGTAGCGACAAGCGGTCGAGAAGAAGAGATTTGCGCCTGTTGTTGCTGATTTGAAAGCTCCGTCTCGAAACACTCGTTTTAAATAACAACAATAACAATAGCAGAAGTAACAATCTCTACAATTTATACCCTATGGCTAGTAGATGCGTATTTTACATGATCATCGAGCTGGTGAACCACTACTATCGCCTTGTGTTTTTGCCTTCATAACTAATGATAAAATGATGTTGCAGGATGGGGCATTTAAATTGAGGATACTTTGGCGGGCTGTTTGCTGTAGCAGACATACGTTCCATGCTGGAGGAAAGCCAGTTTCTTCTGACGTCAAATTTATCTTGGAACTTGGACAAGGTTCAAGCATTATTCAATGTTCCTGCGCTAGGCAAGGCGCCCACGAGATTAAAAACCTACTTTTCTATTCAAGGATCGACAGCCTATCTTGATGTCAATTTTCATGTGGCTTTCAAAAATACAAGGAAAGTTTCCATGATACGAACCGGAAAATCCTCAATAGGGTTCAGACTTAAAAGGCTCAAAAATTTATCAAAATGTTTTAGCAATCCATTCTTCATATGTCTGGATTTTCCACATAGGAATCAATGGATGTTTTGGAGATGAGACACAATATTAGTTGCCAACTGGGTCTCACAACTTCAGTAGTCAGTCATCTTGAAACTTCAGTGTTTTTTCGCACTATTTGGACCCTGCTTGGCATTTTTAGGATGGAACATCTGTGGATTCTCTGTATGTAGCGTATTTGAGCTATCCCTTAGGGTTTTCTTAGGTCCTCCTAATATCGCTCGACTTACTATGGTTACTTCCAAAAAATTAGTTGCAGATTAAAAGATTGTAAAACAATTAGTAGCTTAAGTTCCGAACGAAAATGATTTTTATGATAAATTGTAGGATATAGAAAAATAAATTCGTTAAACGATTTTTTTCTTAAACTTAAAACAACTCGTAAAAATGCTTTACCCTCTATGCGCATGTATATATTTTATCATCGTCATTTATGCACGCATTTCTCAGATTCAGATATATATATATATATATATATATATATATATATATATATATACAAGTTGAATATGTAAAACACAGTGCTATATGTATATATATGTTTTGTTTGTACAGTTTAAATTTTTTTCACAAGTGATTTTACTAAGTGCTTTATCCTGCTAGTGCATTCAGCAGGGAACGTATGCGCAAAAACAAATCGTGCGAAAATAACAGAGTATTATGTTTGTTTTTATCCTCGTATGATTTAGTATTGCAATAGGCAATGAAAACATCTGCCAAATTACCACATCCATTGTCTGAGCTTCGGGCTGAAAGGTCACGAGAGTCGATGGTTTAGGCCCTTCCGACGACAACAGGTGTGGTTGGAT
The DNA here is from genome assembly GCF_002443255.2 of Varroa destructor. Lineage (NCBI taxonomy): Eukaryota > Metazoa > Arthropoda > Arachnida > Mesostigmata > Varroidae > Varroa > Varroa destructor. Next base: position 2,162,181 of record NW_019211457.1, on the reverse strand, counting down.
AAAGCAAGATATTCATTGTTACTGCTTAGTATACAGTAGCGAATATACTCTGTTCAGTTGTCCAGGCCATTCGAAGGCTCATCCGTTAAACTTCGATAGGCAGATAGTTAGTGATGGGCCTCGATTTAACTAAAATATTGCTATAGATATGAATATAGCGCGTTAATGGTCACATGTGAAGTACCAAATAGCAATCCTATATTGAAGGTTTAATGTATATCATAGGTCGCCTCAAGACAAGCCTCAATCAATCAATCAATTGTTCGAGCCGTATGAAGTTCATTCCGGAGCATTTCTCAAACTCATTATTACTGTTTTACTAACATTCACCCTATCACCTGTCGTTTTGTCATCCTCATACCTTCGATACATGCTGCTATTAGTAATAGTGCTGAAAAATGTCATATATTTTGACCGGATTACCGTCTTGTTGAAACAGGCGTAACCTATGGATCACGGTAACTTGTCTACCTTCGCCACTGTTAACGACTACTAACCATGATAAAACTTCGTGTGTAACTTCGTATGCCAAAATCAAATGTTAGCTTATTAAAGTCAAATCGGTCCGCTTGTTGAGTGTATCTCATCTAAGATCGATGGTTACTGAGGTTTGACCCTAAATGACCAAGCTTCAAAACGTGGTGTCCGTAAATAGACAAATAAAAATTGGAAGTGTCGTCCTGACTTGGGATTCTTTACTTGGTTATTGCAAATTTTTGACACAAAACGTACACCCATTTCAATACTCGCGTATATATATTCTAAATACGGTTTGTCCTATCTGCGAAGATCGAATAGCGTCATCAGGCGTCTAAACGACAAACGTAGTCAGGCATTAAAATCAACTGTTTTCTTAAACTTTGGAGCGGATATTTCTAAAGCCTTTGGAGTGAACCGCTACTGAAAGGTAACGCAAATGGCTTTCTAGCAATTTCGAATACTATGCAAAGGTATATTCAGATTGATTATATAAGACACATGTAGATGCGTTCGAATTGTAAGGATTTTGCTAAATTCTACTCGTTTTATAAAGAAATAGTTCTTATGATAAGAGGCAATCAGTGACCAGAAACAATCTGATGGGTAGATTTGGGTCAAATTATCACTGAGCAAATAGGAAATCGTCATTAGTCATTGTTAGTCGCTATCCGAAATTGATTCAAGGGTTTTCGTGCATTCCTTTTCTTTTTCTTCTTCGTGTTCTGAGGTGGAATAGTCAGGAAGCAGCGGGTTTTACTTCAACCAAATGCAGAAAAAAACGCGTGAATGTGTTGTAGTCGTTATAGAAGGATCGAAAGCAGACGTATTACTTAGGCTTCTTAGAACAAGCTTTATAATTTGGAAAATAAAGCAACACTTGTAAGTAAAGCCACAACTAGAGTTGTCTAAACCTCGTTAGAACGGGATCTGATTATCCTAAATAAAAAGTATGAATTTATTATGCCGTCAAGTTTGCATTCAACGAAGAAGCTTCACTTTATTCAGAACGCTTTTTCATGCTGTTATAATGTGACCTCTCACTGAGGTGTTAAACAAAAGCCTACCCCTTTAGGCAATCGAATAGTATTAAATGCATTTTAAAAAAGAAAAAAAACTAACGGTTTCTCGAACGGTTGATAAAATGATTTCATCCACACCGTAATACAGCCTTATTAGTACATTAGAGACAGCGGACAAGTGCAACGAGCCAAAAAATGATATAACTGAACGTATATTACGCCCAAGTACAAAATGAGTTGATAGTACACAATTATTACCTAAACTATTAAAAACATGCCTGAATAATTGAACAACAGCAATGTTCCCTCGTCTGAACCGAACTATGCACATTTGTCGCGCATTTAGATGGAGCTAGTATTCAATATTTTGTTCTGACCCAGCCAATAAGAATCGTAATGTTTGTCTCTTGTAAGATGACTCCATATATTCGACCGTGAAGTTCAACGGATTCGTTGAGGAACGAATTACCTTCAGTCTTCTTGAATAGCAGTTTTCTGGCTTAAAGCGATTATTTCGTTAAGTTACCTTTAATTTTGTTTTAATACTTTTGCAAACTATCAATACTTTCTTCGTTAGTTTTAGTAAGAAAATTATATTACGTGCAGCCAATTGATGGGTATGTGTTTGTCGAAGGAATTCTCTTACTATCAACTTTAACTGTTTTCGTTCTGAAGATGGCTCAAGCAGCAGAAACGAGTGATTTCTAAATTTATTTCAACTTCTTTAGCAGCGATTATATATTTAGAATGCAGATAAACACGAATGCTATAGGTCGATCATCATGTACCCCTGTGAAGTGCTCTTATATTCGGTAGCATGAAATTGTTATACTTCAGTGGATATTTTGAATATCCAACAGGAGCTCCTTTAACAATTTCTCTTACCCTTTAAATATTGTAGACAGAACGATGTAATCGTTTGTTCTAGGCAAGCCGTGTAAGCTAGAGAGGCGCTTGTGACAACATAAAATTGTAATCCAAGCAATACCTAGCACGTATTTGTTTTGTGATAGGAAAGTTGATGCAGCTCGTGACGGGCTTTTAAAATGCACGCAACGTCACAGTGGCCCGAGCAGTCCGCGCGACAAGTTACCGACTCGAGATGAGCGCGCTTGTCATTGCACTCTGCACGACTGTGGTGCGTGCCGCTCTAGCAGCGGCCAGCCTCGAAAACGACATTAAGAACAAAATCGACAAACTCTTTGCGAAGAAAAAAAACAAAAAACAGGGGGGTAGACGACGACGATTCATACGAAGAAAATGAAGATTGTTCATACTATATTCCCGCTCAGTTGATCGCTTAAATTAGTTTCGGGTTGGCGACGTACTGAGTAGCGGAGAGCGCAAACGGAGGATTATTGCTTTATTATATATATATGAGACGGTTCGGTGTGAAGAACTATTATAGTGATACGAACTCATAGGATGACTGAAAATTACTAGTTTGTTGATTGATTATCTGTTGAAGATTGATGTTGAGTATAATTAAATTATGCTGAGTTTCAAACAAGCCATAAATAGAGTAGTTCAGTATTTACTTTGAATGCTTGAGAACTGATATGAAAACGGCTCCAACGAATTTTTTTTCAGATATTACAAAGTTCAGTTAAGAATATGATTATTTTTATTTTTAGTAAGTTGCCTTCTATATATCAGTGTAAGATACTTGATAAATATTATATTTGAGTGTTTGGCAACTGTGATAACCGGTTTGAAGCTAAACAGCATTGTCAAAATAGCTATAAGCTGCTCGTTTATGAGCCACCACGGCGCACTGGTTCAAATTTCCGCGCCAAATTAAAAGACTCCACACTTCAACTAATGCTTCTACCTTCCAAATCGAAGGAGTCGTTCGGGCTGGTTTTTTCCACATCCAAATGCGTTTCGTATATAAAAACACGAGCTCTAGCCGTATCCAACCTACAAACATTCTGAAAATATGCAAATGGTATAAAATTGTTTCGAAATATATTGTCTAGCTAAGTAGCTTTTTTTGCAATATATCCCTAGTAATACTTCCAGATATACGTTGGGCAAGAGTTAAGACTATCGAGACAAAAATCACTTCAGCCAGTCGCCTAAACTGTCTTTTAAAACCCCACAGAATGCTAATGCGCAACTCTGAATTTCGTTGGTAAAAAAAGAAAACCTATGCAACTCAATGAAAAACAAATGACATGTGTATATTAAAAATGTTGAATATCTCATGATGGTATTAACCTATGATATCATTTAAGTGTATAAAGTGATTGGATCACTGTCTCCCTGAATGTATGAGAAGCTAAGTCTCCCAGCTTGACGGTATTGTCATGTAGAATAGGACCTTTCTGTTGTTAGAAAAAAATGTATCGTATACGATGGTCCATGTTCTAATCTGCCTTGTATTAACAGAAACAAGCAATACTCGTTCTAGAAGCTTACTAATATCATTCCTGTAGCGTGGCAGGTTCTTGATACTGTACAAAATAAATGATTCAGATGATTTGTTCTCAAGGGAAATGGCCAGAGAACGTAAACAAAAAACTAATTTCGGTGCTACGCTATAAACACAAATGGGAATCGCGAGATCGTTCGGGCTGTGTCTCTCAAATTTCTCTGCCAGAATTGCAGATGACAATCGATTATCATACGTACACACACAAATGCATCTTGTTTTTCTGAGGTACTTCAGATGTTCCGGAGGTTGATTAAAAACGGAAAATCTACAAGTGCTATTAGCCGGTCACTGTTCGTTCAGTATTGACTAATCCCAGATGTGGGACGTAGCATGGATAGTCGCCATTTCCTACTCCTGGCTCCACCCCAGTGGGTTGTATCCTCGCAGTTTATGCCGGTCCTTGCCATTTAAAGGATCCCATTCTCTCGATATTCTGATTCGACAGACTGTACTTGGCCGAACTGGTTGCCGATGGAGAGCATGCGCTCCAGAAGATAAAAAAAATTCGTTTTGCTCTGGGTTTACTTCCGAGCTGGCCGGATGCGGAAGCTGTAAACGGACTATGTCAAGGTACCGCCAATATACCCGAATAACCCGTGCAGCTGTGCTAGTAGATGACTGACAAGCAGTACACTTTTTTGTCAACCTGTTTGTGCTGGAAACTGAATACACTTTTCTAAGAAGGAAGATGGATGCTCCTTTGGAAGCGCTTCTCCGTCATTGCCCGTCTTCGAGGTGGTGGCCATACAGAATTCTCGTGTTGTGCTGATGTGGCTACGGATGACAAAGTAGAGTTCAAAGCGTACTCTTTCTTTAGACTTGACTCGGTGTGCACGGTTACCAAAAAATTTGTATACTTGAAGGGCCAGCGTCCCTCCAAACATCATCCGAATGGGATGAAGAAAGGACGCCATTGACTATTCCTTATCAGAACAGTGTCTGTCGCAATGCATATGTCTGAGATTTGTATAGTACATGAATGCGATTACGCTTGCTGAATGAAGGGCGGGGTGAGTCTGATGAACTGCGGTTTCAAAGATCTGGTTGTTTTTTGATGGCTTCCATCTTTCAGAGCTGCCTGGACCAGATCGGCTTATGACGCCCTGCCTATTTTTAGCACAAATAGAATACACACAGGTAGTGCACCGTTATATACACATGGTATGCTTACCTATTTCAGTTCTAATGGCAGTTTATGGAGGAGGCGGTGGTCTAAACAAATACCAAGGCGGAGATGAGTGTGGATATAGAGGCGGAAGTAGTGGCCAAGGTGGATACGGATGCCATAAACGGTTATGGACGGAGCCCTTACGGCGGCAAGGGATCCGGAGATGACGGTAGAGGTTTCGGGGGTGGAAGTTCTCCGTTTCGATACTCAGGTAAAGAGACACATGTGAAGAGTTTCCAATACTGAATAAAGAGGAAACAATCAACCCTGTTATCATTGATAATGAAGAAAAAATCATGATGTACTATATATACTAAAGAAATTGAAGATAATCAGAAGCCTTCCGCTGGAAGGTTCTAAAAGTGTATATTGACTAGTAAATAAATGCTATTTTATTTTGAGTAAAATAGCCATTGCAGGGGATGCTACATGGGACAAAATCTTGGAATCCGATCTCAATGGCTATGTACGTACTTCCTATATTCTCTAAACATGTCATATTAAAAGTCTTGAATGTTTTTATGCACTTTCACCATAAACCGTCTGCGTAGTACCAACCGATTAAAATTATGAATGCATGCGAACGAATGCGCCTAGCACAAACACCTGAAACAAGATAACGCTCTGAAATCTGTGTTACAACGAAGACAATTTACTTCAGTTTTTTTTTATAGTGTTCCCGCAGATGGAGCTGTCTAGTGGCCATCTGCATGACGGTTAACCCGCTAAATCTGGGAGACACGTGGTGGTGTGGGTTCCAATCCAGCAGTGGACATAGTTCGTTTCGAACCTGGCTGTCTGCTGAAATATCGAACTATAATAGTATTGAATCTGTCACTCAAAACATGTTGCGGCCCTTGTATCCTTCTCATACTAGTCAATGCCGAAGTGATTTGCGACGCCCTTCTAAATAGACAACTGAGCTTACCTTTAATGGCCTGAGGATTTAAAGCTTAGTGATGGTGCTATAGTAGCGTGTTTGCTATACTTTGGAAAAAGTAACATGGTCGCGTAAAAAGTAAACCGGACGTAGACACACGGCTCGTCCCATATTGGAAGAGATGAGCCGTCAGAAATGATACTTAACGGGAATACTGGATGTAGAAGGATAAGAGATAATTATTTAGGTATCTAAACTTTCTACATTAACCTTTTTTTAATAAACTTTATTCTAAAACGCTTTCTAGTAACCGCTAATAACGCTGATTCCGTTTTCTTTCAGATCAGGCACAATTGTTGCCCAAACCGAAACACAGAGTTTGAATTTTCAAGTCTGATTTAACCGGACTCTTAACAATTTTAACTAATTGACTTTCAAGCTACGAGAAGCATTGATTGCTTAATTGACATAGAGAATCGGGAGACACGTGGATAATATTTACGATACAAAAATGCACATACGATACAAAATCCTCATTATTGGAAAGCTACAGTTCGAAGTATACAGATGTTTGTGCCCTGAATATTTTTCATCGGGCCTTAAATGAGCAGTCTGACTCAAACTTATCCACTCTAGAGACGATGGCAGTACATTGGTGCTACGTGGGTAAGATTTCGAATCGAATTGAGTTTCGGTAGCAGCTCAATTCATGTACCGTAGTAGATTAGTAGGTAATGTATTTCCCTGGAAATCTCAAGGACAGGTTGTAGTCAAGATTTGCACCCAGGCATAGACAGACTTCGGTCCGTGTTGAGAGCCAATTAATCGTCTGATGGAATGCCTAACGGCGATACAGAACGTAAAACACGAAATAATCTTACTCTATTTTACCTCACATGTCCTGTGGTATATGAACAGATTAACTAATATGTACATATTCTTTTATAAAATTGATTAAAATAAATTAATTAAAGGTTAATAAAATAGAGATAAATAGTGGAAACGATTCATTCATGAAGTGTATTCATTATAAAATTTAATTAAGGAAATTTGAAATAAGAAAACTTCAGAGCTCCATAATCTTTCGGGCATCGCCATTGTTTTTTCCCGGCGAGTTGCCCATTTGTTGCGGGCTTGTTTCTGTCTTTAGATTACACCATTAACAAATCCTCATACTGCCACGTCAGAGGTACCACAATCGTTCTAGACCCGAAGAAAATACGAAATAGGTAAATCCTTAAGTTAGAAAAAGTTCCTTTTGTTTTTTTGAGACCCTTCAATTTATTTATATAAGTGCACTTGTTTTAGTCAAACGTATGTTCTTGGCTTTCTGGTGTTTGTACCCACTTTTTTAATCAAAATTTTTCTTCCTTTAAAATCTTTCTTAGCGCATGTGAATCTGGCGATCACTTGGCTTTACTTTCATGGATTTTAGCTGTGCAGAGCGCTCTAGGGCTGACTGCGCTACATTTTCCTTAAAGGGTCACTGCAATTCATCGTCGTTCATTTCTAGTGGCCGTTTGGAGCGTGGTTTGTCCTTCAAGTCGAAATCTTCTGTTCTGAAGCGATTGAACCAAAACTGGAAAATAGTAATACTTACTGCACATTCGCCTTCAAGTCTGCAAACAATTATTTTTGTCTCGACGATAGTTTTCTGGCAAAAACAGTGAAGAAGGCAATGTCAGACAGGTATTTTTTCGTGCACCTGCACTTAACGTACCGAACCACCACTTCTAACAACAACAGCTTAGTAAGAACTGGACACACCTTCGACACTCAAAGCAATTATCTTGGGAAACCCAGCTGGATACAACAAGCGGATCCGACCACCTGTTGTTTTTAATTTATTATATTAAATCAGTGGTATGTGGTCACCACGCACGGAAGACAAGGAACGACACCTTTTGAAGTCGAATACGGTTTCACAGTACATGACCTTTTTTGAAACATTGCATACATGGACTCTTATTTGCCAAAAAAAAAATTCATTATTTTAGTACTCTTCAAATGACCTAACTATCTTTTTATAGAGCTAATTAAATTCCAGATTAATGAATCATAATTGCAAAAACGAGCCTATCTATATGAATGTTTAAAGGTAGAAGAAAACTCTCTATATACGTTTTTTTATTTTTAATATAGTTCAGCAATATTTCTCACTCCTTATTTATTTTTTATGTGAATTTATGTTTTTGTTTTCATTGGTGACACTGTGAGGCTTAGAGTTAATGTACAGGTTTTTGGCGAGCATATGGTACTGAGTCAGAATTTCAGGGCACTTATTCCGAGCATTAGATTAATAGATTTAATAGTAATAACGCAGAACCATGTACATTTCATATAATGAGAAATTTTAGATTTGATAAGAAAAATCAACTATGAGAAAACTGTTATCTCTTATATTTCAGATGCATCTACGGAGCGCAGTTATCGATGATTAAAATCATCACAAAAAATGACAATACGAAACGGCTAATTTTCACTGTGCACTGTGATTTCTTTGAGACGATTCCTAAATAGTCAAAACCTGTTGAACATGATGATCCCAATAATAACCCATTGGTAACCGAAATTCTATTAAGGTTGCCATGAATAATGGATATGAATGAATTGTCCAATCTTGTTAAACATTTCGCTCAAATTTACCATTTTCGGTCACTTTCATAGTCTACAAGCGTCATCTTCTTTCCTTAAGACTTTCAAAGTCTAAAATCTAAAAAAAAAAATCTAAATCTAAAAAACATTTTTTTAGATGTATGTATTGATAAAATACATACATCTAAAAAAAATACCTACCGAAAAACCAATTTCGAGATAAGGACTATATTAGAGTTTTACAAGCTCAAAACAATCATAGTAAATTTTATGGCAGATACATGAACCCATTTTATTGGAGAAACTTCTGGCTTGTGCGGTTGCTGTAACTTGACAGTAAGAGTGTCCTTTACTCATGAGCCCCTCGAACGTAACGTGTAAATTCAAAAATAAATGATATAAATTTTTAAATGCTTTATTTCTAGAGCGACCCTATAAATGAACATATTCTAATCATTTTTAATTTTATGTAAATTAAGTGCATGACACTGGTATTAACCCTCGAAGTGTACATGCACACTTGTAGAGTTTCTCTCCGTCTTAGTTTACCATATCAGCAAGCTACAAGCAACAACATCGAACTCTTAGCCTCAGCTTACCAAGGTACCCAAATATAGACATTATAGTACATTGAAAGAAACGCCAGTATCACCTACGACTTCGAGCTTCTCTATACGACTAAGTGCACCAAATAATTAAGTTGATAGTTATGTCCTGACACTGCAGACATAACAAGATATGAGGTTTAACCATTTTATAAAATGACAATTTCTTTTTTTTTTTTTTTTTTTTGCTAGGTACTTATTCATTAGGTAAATTATTCACTTTTGTTTGAGTCATTTGCCTTTTACTGTGCTAACAAAAACAAAAATAGATTTGCATAATTAAGACATTTTTTTCCCTCTAGCTTTCGTTTAATTATTATTAGTTAGTTCGTACTACTCTAACCCCATCATTATCTTCAAAATGTGTTTGCAATTCTGCAATCTTCTCCGTCAAAAACGTGCAAAAAACAAATTCCACTACCGTTTGTATTTGGTTACCCGTCGCCTAACGCCTGGAGACATCTAATTCTCGGAATAGTCTGACTAGTTCCATTCATAGGGTTCTTTGGCTACCGAATTGTTATTGCGTTTCCCTGTCTGCCTGGTCCCCAATACCGGCAACTCATTCATATTATTCTACCGTACACGAACGAAACAGAAGAGACAAGTTGTTTACTGCTGCGTACTGCGCTACCGGGTGTTTCTCTCGGTGTGAGGGCAGAAAAAGCAGGTTTTTCTTAGTAGTTGCCGTGTAGCGGCGATCTTTTTTTCGTGCTAAATCTTTGTTTGCATTTGTTATTCGTGTCCTGGAGCTTGTTCCCTGCAGACGGCCAGCCAAATTTTAGTGTGCATCGTAATTGAAGGAACAGCAATTCTGCCAACGCTGACTTTGCATGCCACCCACAGGTACAGATTGTGGCGCGTCCTGTGTCGAAACTGCTAAGCCTGTGATTACTCCTGCAGCTGCTCCTGCCGCTGTTGAAGTCGCACAAACTGCTGTCGCCGAAGTCACGATGAACGTCTCGTACGAAACGCTCGCAACGCTAGCGGTTCGCACCCCCACAGCCGGCGATCGCATCTACAAAGACGAGTGCGCTTATTCGTTCACGAGCCCCGAATCCGAAGATGGTCTTTACGTGTCGCTGTTTTCGTTTCTTGGCTTCTCGAAACAGCACGCGCTAGAGTACGCGGCCAAGACCAGGCACAAGGTCGTAGCTAACGAAGTGTCTTGTCTCATGGGTAGATCATAGTTATTGTAACCTAACATGAGAGGTGCGTGATCCTACTATAGTTCGCTGGGAGCCAGCCTAACGGCGGTATTGAACCTAACACTCGAAAGAGTTTGTCATCATAACCTATTATTATTGTTGGTGCTTTTGCTACTGTAATTCAAATTAGTAGTAACATACTCATAGCTGTTGCGCTATTGTGAAATCATTGATGCGTCTGATTGCGTTCAAGTTGAGCAATTTGAGACGACGGCCTGGAAACGTATTCCATTTGTTTGGCTTCGTCGAGTTCCACTAGTAAATTGTCTGTCGCCAGGTCGTAGGTCTATTTTTATTCCGTATTAAATGACGTGAGTTCGGTCCGCGGCGTAAGGGCGGCAGGGCGCTTGAAAATAGGTTCCCTTCCCCTTTCGACGGCGAGTTAGCGTTCTCGCCACTCGCTTAAAACCATATGTCAACTCAGCAGATTGTAGTAGTATGATTTGGAGCTGCTCTCATAAAAGGAGCTTTGATAACGATAGCGGAAGGCGGTTGGCTTCGAACTTACTCTACTGGAAAAAATCACAACGCTAGCAATGTGTTAAATTAAGTTAGAGTTGCTTGATGGTGAAAATCGAATTGCCAGAGATTAAATTGGTTCTACTATTTTTATAAGAGAGAAATAATAGATTCCCATTTGTTTATCATCTTAATAATTGCGCTAAAAATAATTATGCTGGTAGCGTGTGCAACGATACGGAAGTAGGCAAACAAACGTAGCATGTTCGTTTACGAAATCAAACGGTTCATGGGTATAAAGCCATTGACTCGTCGGTATGAACGCCTTAAAAATAAGGACAAGTTCCTAGACGAACGGCTCTGACTAACGGTCTGCAAGTGGTTGCTTGGATATCTTAGCCAAGTGGATTAGTAAATACTATTCACTAGCACCGCATGCGGTAGCCGTATAAAATTCTAGATACTAAATTCTGAAGACTTTGTCCTGCGTAAATACTAAACACTACGTTACAGTGATATCCCTACGTATCGTGTGCATTTCAAATTCAATTAACTTTCAAACGTCTTTCATTATTCGCATATTGGGCTGCTGAGAAGTACTGGTCGTATTTAAACCGAAATTTAAGCGAACGTATTCTATATTTCAAAATAGTATATATATATATATATATATATATATTTAGTCTATTAAAATTAAATATACGCCGCTTTAATATATAATTTTTTGCAATTTTTTTTATAATTCCCTAATCCCATCACTGTAAAACCTTGATTTCCGGACGAAAAATTTGCACGCTCATCGTGCAGAGGTCGAAACACATGGCCGCCTGATCGTGCATGATCTGGACTAAACGGCAAGTGCATTAAAATTGTCCATCCACGGTCTATGTGGTCGTACTGGAATAAGCCTATGCTGTTCTTTTTATAATGTTGTTATTTGTTGGTAGTCGAAATCCGAATGAATCGTTTTATCAGGCGACAATAACAGTGATGCACGACCCAACAAATACTTAATAGCAATACCTTCTTTGGCATCAGTGCGAGGTGGCCACAGAGATTGTGGAGTTACGGTCGTAAATGATTATTTTTTAAACACCCGTGATCAACCGATTTAAATATGGCTCGATTTCGACCTGCTCCGGTAGGGAGAAGCAGCAAATATTTTCACGTGAATTTTTCCTAGCAGTGAAACATTTTTTTTTGTATCCACCTTTTTTTCTAGTTGATTAAAACTAGGCGGTGGACGCTTAATTTTCTAGCGGTATACTGGTTATTCACATGTCGGTTTCGCATAATTCTGGCAATAAATTGGTGGTTGGTCGGCCGATGCGAGCAGAAGCAATAAAATCACCCATGGCTCGATTCTCTCGCTAACCGATTTAGACATAAACAACAAATTTTTTATGGGCATGGACAGCGCTTGTGTAATATTGAGCTGTAAGTTTTACAGAACTTACATTTTTAGGACATCCTTAAAATAGAGTAAAAAAAATACGTTCCAAACGTTTTACTACTGTCAAATCTTGGTTTTTAAATGACACCAGCGCCACAAATATTACCCGAAATATGCAGCCGCTTAGCTCACACAATATGTAAAGAATGAGAGACAAAGGTTTTTCAACAACGTGAGTGGAAGTCTTTGGCAGTTAGAAAAAAAAAATAGAATATAAGACACATTCTTTCTGGAACTATTAAGAGACTTTTTTTTTGTAACCGTCAAGAGCCATTTGTTTTACTCTGTATATAGTAGGAATTCGCAAGAGTTCTACACTTTCGGAATTATTTGGGACACAGGAGATAATTTTTTTTAAAAGAGCAACATGCACAAAGAAATTTTATATAGAATCCTATGATGTATTACTACGAGCAAAGCAGCTCGGATGAGGCTGTTAAAATAGCTTTGAAGGGCGACGTAGTCTGGGTTGTCATACGCATCTTCTTGAGAGGACTGCCTAACTATGAACGTCAGCGTTGAGAAGAAATTGCTACCGTTCCATAATTTTGTCCGAGATATCCTGAGTAAATCGAGCAAAACCACTCCGGCTAATTCCTAAACGGGCAAGTTCTTCGTACTATGTCTGAGAACATGATTCCGAGGATTCATTTAGACAGTGGGAGTAGCCGAATATGATAGAAGAAAAACGATCGCAAAACGGCTGTCTAAATTAGTATCTAGTAACCAATCGATCTGGCCACCAAAACGCTTTTTACCGATTAAAATCACTCGCTAAGGTTAATAGGCTAGCTTTCAGCACACTTATCGATTTCAACAAAATAGGCTTGCAACAAATAATTCACATCTATTACCGGGACAACAAAAAACTATCGGCTATAAGAGTTCCACAGGAGTCGACTGTATGCCGCTTTGTCCTATTTGACGACTCGCTTAATGATACTATCTCCTGCGTTACGCCTTAGTAAAGATATGTTCATAACGTTTTTGAATCTTCCTTGTCCAAAGAGTTCACTCAGGTAATATGCTCGACTCCAATGTTTGGATCAGTTCTCTCTTCTTCCAAATAAGTTTTCGACCGCACAAAACAGAGCCACAGGGCTCAACGCAAAAAATGGTCCTTCCCTATTTTATCCTCCGTTCTCTTAATCGTGTATTTAGTATCAAAATGTTGATAGTGAACCGCCTGTCTTTGACCATGAGCATCATAGTAAACGGCAAGCGACTACGATGTAAGAGCGATAGAGGGTGGGAGTACTACTGCAAATGGTAGCATCTTGGCCTGACGTAATTATTCTATATGCCTGTTTTTCGTCAAAAGTGATAGCATAAACGAGATATGCAGTTGTCACAGCGGAGCAAAACGTGGTACAAAAATATGCAGTCCATACTGCCATATTTGAGAGAAATTTAGCTAAACGCAAAATGCCTCCGGCTTTTGCTTTTTTTTTTAACAAGAATTCTATATAGATTGACGGGTTTGCCTCTGATGACAAGACAACCAGAAACTAAACTTTTCATTTGATAATTAGAGAAACAATGTAGCTTCCATAATTTTAAACCAACGGTAACACTGTAATAACAGAAGGAAGACTTCTTGCTCGGGCCATTTTGCAACAACTTTTATATATAT
>NW_019211457.1:2131773-2148144 GCF_002443255.2 Varroa destructor | reverse complement strand
GAAATAATGCCTACATAGTCAACTGTAGTCGTATGGAATATGTCATATAGCGTAATACTCTAGAGCCTCAAAAATGATTCACACACTGCTGGCAAAAGGTAATAAAGCATATTTCAATCATTTTTCCAACAGGTGTTCCTGCACATCAAGAGACTGAAGTTTAAAACTGAAGCGAAGACGTGTCCCTCACCTACGCGACTAGCTATCGGTCTCGCAGGGGGCTTCCAAGATGCGAAGAAGTTCCAATACGAAGAACATGTGCAAATTGTTGTCCTGCCAGAATGTGCCGTCTTTAATATAGACGACCCAAAATTACCTGAAAATATAAAGAGGAGTGCTGAGGGTGTAAATAAGGCTGAAAGCGTTTTCAAAGCGGAAGAGCTAAATGCTACAACAGGAACTTGGGACGGTGAACTTCGACAGGTGAAGCGTTACTTTCAAGAACAAGCTAAAGAGATTGACTTTTAATATTAGAAGTATTTTTAGTAACACTGTAGCCTTCAAGATAGCTTGAAGAAGTACAAATTAATCAAGTTAACATCTACATGTATTTACTTTTATCATATTGGCGATAGTATAGAAGTAATGGCCGTTTTTCAGCTCTAGGTTTGAGATATGGAAAACTTATTTCTGATTCTGCCTTTTGTCAACAGGTCAGTAAACACTCTGAGACTTTGCAGCAATTGACAAACGGTGTTACAATTCCGGCTAGCGGTTGGAAATGCTCGAGATGCGACCTTCGGGAGAACCTTTGGTTAAATTTGACCGACGGCGCAATAAACTGTGGTCGTAAATTTTTCGATGGCTCCGGAGGAAACGATCATGCGATTCAACATTACAACGAAACCAAATACCCATTAGCGGTAAAGCTTGGTACAATCAACCATAAAGGCGCTGACGTGTATTCGTACGATGAGGATGATATGGTTATTGACAGTCAGCTAGAAAAACATCTCGGCCATTTTGGTATTGACGTGGCCGCAATGCGAAAAACAGAGAAGTCGATGGCCGAATTGGAGCTCGACATTAATCAGCGTATAGGCGAATGGGCTGCCGCAACCGAGGAGGGCTGCAAACTCGAACCACTTTACGGTCCTGGCTATACCGGTCTAATTAACCTTGGTAACTCATGCTATATGAACTCGATTGTTCAGATGCTGTTCACAATTCCCTCGTTTGTCAAGCGGTATTACAACGAGTATAAGACTATCATTGCAAATTGCCCTGACGACCCGAATACCGATCTTCGTGTGCAGATGGCCAAGCTTTCTCACGGCATTCTATCCGGCGCGTATTCGAGCAAGCCGGCCAGCGAGATCGATACGTCGGCAATCAAACCCCAGTCGTTTAAAAACGTCGTAGGGAAAAACCATCCTGAATTCAGTTCGAAACGGCAACAGGACGCGGAGGAATACTTCTGTTACCTTATGGACCTGTTGGATAAAAATGACAAGGATAACCCCATCAGCAATGTGTTTTCTTTCAACGTCGAGGATCGCATTGAATGTGGCAAGACAAAGAGAGTGGTTTACAAAAAGCGACGTGAATGTGTTCTACGGTTAGTCATCCCGATGGAGGCGGCAACGAACAAAGCCGAGGTGGAAGCCTACGAAGCAAAGAAGAAGCAAGCCGAAGAAAAAAAGGAACGTCTTGACCCAAAAGAGATGGTTTTAGCCAAGATCCCGTTTGAGGCATGCATAGCTGCGATGTCTGTTCCTAGTTACATCGACGACTATTTTAGCCCAGCCGCTAATGAGAAAGTCACTGTTAAGCAGACGGTACGCTTTCTAACCTTTCCTGATTTCTTGTTAGTTCAAGTAAAGAAATTCACGTTCACAGAGAACTGGTCACCGAAAAAGCTTGACGTATCCCTTCAGATTCCGGATCACTTAGATTTGACAACGCTTCGCGCCAAGGGAGGACTCCAGCCTGGTGAAGAAGCGATGCCTGTCGACCAAACGGAAAAACCTTCAATAGATGCGGCCATCGTTGCTCAGCTGGTAGATATGGGCTTCCCAATCGAAGGCTGCCGGAAAGCGGTCTACCATACAAAGAATTCTGGTATTGAAGCTGCCACGCAGTGGGTGATGGAACATATGGGCGATGAGGATTTCGCGGCACCATTTGTGGTGCCTGGTATCGCCAGTAAAGTTGAAGGACCGCAACCCAGTGAAGAAGGCATAGAAATGGTTATGGGCAAGTGTTGTTCACTTTGAAAAAACTTGATGTGTTAAACGTGTTTTTTAAAAATTAATCAACAGTCAGTTGGAAACAACGGTGCACCATAACTAATCACGCTCAGGTTTAGTTTTGTATTACAGCTGAGCTTTCGCTCAAAGAAATTTGAAGTGAATATTTAGGAGCAACGGCGAGTTCAATTCATTATATTTCAGCTAACAGCCAGTGTTTTATAATACTACCCATAGGGAGTAGCCTGAGCTAATTCAAAATAGCTAATCTTCACACGTGCGGAACACTTAAGATCAATGTTCTTTAGAGTTTCTTTTGCTCTGTTATATGTACCCTTAAGCTTCAATCGAGCTCAATCAAATTATTATGCTTCTTGCGTTATTCCTGATCTATTCTCACATCTAATACGTATACAACATCGCATTTAAATTTTCTAGGAATGGGCTTCAGCCGGCAGCACGCTACCCGAGCTCTTCAGGCCACAGAGAATAATGTGGAACGTGCTATTGACTGGATCTTTTCGCATCTGAAGGAACTTAACGCGCCAGAGACTGCCGCGATGGCCACGGACAAAGTCGCCGCTGAACAAGGCAATTCGAAGGAATACCCTGTTACAGATGGGTCTGGTTGCTATAAGCTAGTTGCGTTTGTTACACACATGGGCTCGAACACTTCTTCAGGACATTATGTTTGCCACTTGCTAAAAGATGGAAAATGGGTCATATGCAATGACGACAAGATCGCGCGCTCAGAAAAGCCCCCTAAGGATCTAGCCTATCTTTACTTGTACAGACGTGCTGAGTGATTTGCTTCATAATCGCATTTGTTATCGCCTAGAGATTCGGTCCTGTGGTCTAGGGAACATACGAAGAGAAGGAGCAAAACGCAACTAAACATAGAAGGATGGATAAATTGCAGAAAAGTCAACGTGGAAGAAAATAGAGTGAATTTACATAATGATCTGATAGAATCCATAAAGCAAATAGCTACAAAAACACTTTAGGCGCAATATATTTTTAATATATCTATTCTATAATATAATAACACGGGCTAGGAGATTTTGTTTTAATAACTCTTGTAGGAGAAAATAGAAATGGTAAGAGTGAATGTGTTAGGTTCGTTGTAATGTCATAATGTATGGGTTACCAATTTGTTTTCTGTATTTATTATATATATCGTTGATAGAGTAGAATTAAATTTATTTTACCATTATCGTGATTATTATAATTATCGACGTTAATTTCTTCTAATCCTTAGTATTGCTGCGGAACTTGTAGTGTTTAAAGGGCAAGCTTGAGGGGCTGTGTAGTTTGTTCTACCCAAAATATCAACGAATAGATAGGTTTAATACAGAAGTGGGGCAAAGGAGGGCGGGTG
This sequence comes from Varroa destructor, assembly GCF_002443255.2. Taxonomy (NCBI): domain Eukaryota; kingdom Metazoa; phylum Arthropoda; class Arachnida; order Mesostigmata; family Varroidae; genus Varroa; species Varroa destructor. The sequence continues at coordinate 2,144,577 of NW_019211457.1, read as the reverse complement.
TAATGTGAGAGAAATTGCATGGAGTTGCTGATGACTATTTTTTGATACTTTCTTGTTTGATCGACGACAACGACGACGATGACGATGGATAGTTATTTATTTATTTTTATTATGTTGCTGTTTGCGCAGGCGGCAATGAAAAAAGCCACTTCCATATTTGCCTAGCCGCACCGGTAATATGGACCTTAAAGTTATCTCTTGTGATTGCCACAAATGGATAATTAATTATTAATAGTAATAGCAATGATATTAGTTACTAATTATAAAATAAACAGAATGGACTGCGGCGCAATAATCACATATAAAATGTGGTATAAAATGTGGTAGTACTGACGGTACAGTATCCGTGAAGCTACAATCATGTCACAACTACAACCACAGAAGCCTTGATTTCTGAAAAAAGAAAAACTCAAGATTATTTCAATAAACATTTTTATACAAGATGCAGCTCTATTTATTTGACATATTGACATGGCTATTTACAGTGTTTACTAGGTCGTCATGTCTCGACTCCATTGCCCTCACCACATAGTTGTTGTGACAATGTATCAGGACAACAGCGTGTCGGACACATCTCGGATGTGATTCAGGGCCGCTCTTACCCTCCGTCACTGCTGTCGTAGTATTGCAGGAGGCTTTTAAGAATGGTCCGATTTATTAGTCGGCCTCTGCAGGCACCGAATCCCTCTCAAGAACAGACTTCCTTTTTACAAAAAGTCATTCTATTTTAAGATAATTCCACAATGTTGTTGTTGCTAATTGTGATCATTCATCAGACCAAATTTCTTCGAGAACCCACGGTTATCTTCTCCAATTTCGCCATACAATTCTCTCTCTCTCTCTCTCTCTCTCTCTCCTACCCGATAATTTACATCCGAAACCTTATTACTAACTGTCAAATATATCATGAGCTTTTTTTATTTAGATAAAGACACACCTCGAGCAATCGGCTACCAAGCTCCAAGTGTTCGTATCTTTACATTTGCAAAACTCTCCAAGTTTCAAGACCCGTATTCATCAGATCAGTATTACATTCGCTCCCCGTTTTGTCATTTCATTATTAATTGTAATTCTTGTAAGTTGTTAAATATGAGGCAAGTGGTAAAGATCATCGACTATGTGGACAAAAAGATTGCTACCTAAGTCTGCCTGAAAAGTACGGAGACGACGCTGTATGTTCGTTGACGACCCGCCGACATCTCTTGTTAGCATCCGCTACTCATTCGAGCAGACATAGTGCTCCGAAGCGTTGAGTACGACTTCCTCTACTTCTTGAGGTGCCTCCAATTGAAGAAGTTCTTCGACAACTCTTCGGGTGTTCCCGTTACTCCGAGCGCATCGAACAGCTAGTTGTGTGGTTGCTGGAACACGAGTCACCAGGTCACCGTGGAGATTAGCTGGAGTTATCGAGCATACCCGAACGGGCTCGGAGCCGTGTAAAGGATCGCTGTTGTCCATGATAAGCGATGATGCTAACGCTGTTTAAAACATCAAATGAACATGGGCCTTTTAAAACGATATTTATAGTTAAAGTTTGAACATTATGAAATATGGTTTTATTGTATAAATGCATTCCCTTCACAGATAGTTTGACAATAGATGAAGTACTGATTGTATAAAATCAGGATAAAAGATAAGGATAAAGCGTACTCCAGTCCGATGAGTGAACATAGATATCTCAATTAATACGCGACAACGAGGCTGCGTATCTAATCGTTACACGGAGAATTAGACAATGTTTTCTCATTATTCGTAAATAGCTGCCATTAAATATCTGAACGTTAAAGTCTCTGAATGGTGGTAATACCAGTATATTGCACTTCAGTAATAACAGCGTTTTGTACGAACCAGAATTTATGTTTTGCTTCGTATGAGATTCCTACAAGAGAGGCATGAGAAAATATTGTTCCGAACCAAAAATTGGCCCAATTAATCAATGAAAACTTAATCATTTGATGGTAATGAAGGAATAATATTTTCGATTCCGAAAGTAACTTTAAATATGATTTGCCGTATATCTGTCAGGCTCGTGCCACTTGGTGCTATAATACTAACCTCCAACGTCATAGCCATTTTTAATTAGAGCCTCGGGATGACGTCTCCGGATGTGACGTTTCAGATCCTGAACTTTCCGATATGTGAACGCGCATAACACACAAGTGAAGCCCCTACAATTTCGACGGGAAGCAAAGCATAGCCACGCTTGTTTCTAGTTGTTTAAAAGATATGCTAAAATGCATGAATATTGTTATATTCCTAATCACTGCACATAAAATGATTCAGTGCTCTGTATTATCATCAAACTAATTATAGCTGAGACTTTAGTAGAAATCTGATTTGGTCGAAACTTCTCATAAAAATCTTTTCTAACTTAAAATAAAAATGGTTCTAGCTGAAGCTGTAGCAAAGCTGACTGTAGTTAGCATTGTTATTTGAAAGAACAGAGTGGTTCACTTAATACTTTACAGGTGCACGCTCGATATAGAAAATAGGTTTTCACAACTCGTACCACTGGTTCTATGGTACCGTCGGCACATTGAACATGAAACGGAATTTGATTCAATTGCATAGGTGAGATAAATTTTCAAAAAAAACAGTGAGGTGGCCCAAGTTGAAGATTAGGCGTAGGCACGCTTCGTTCCACTCTGGAAAAAACCAGCCGCCCGAAGTAGTGTTCCACAGCGGTGGAGCTAGACGTAAAACTTGAAATCTCTTATTTTTTTTTTAATGTGAGTAGAATAATCTTGCCCAAAGCCCAGATATTGAAATCTTAACAAAAGTAACTAGGTTTCATTTTTACCCCTGATCGTCCACTTCATTCTCTTCGTCTTTTTCGTCAGTGCATCTCTCTCCTTGCGAGCCGTCTGTTGTGTCCGACGCAGTTCCTTTGGTAAGGTTCGACACGCGCCCTTCTGCACCGTGAACCGTCTGCCGATGAAACCATAAATCGGAATTGGTCGTAAACTCACTATGGCACAAACGGCATTCAAACGCTTTGCGTAGCATTACCTCCCGTTCGGGGTGGTTTGCATGTTGTGACCGAACATGCCGCCGTAACGAAGACTTCAACGCGAATCTCGACGCGCAGAAGGCACACGGATACGGACGTGCCGCTGCGGCTAACTGGAAGCGAAAGCGGATAGGATCATTCATCAAAAGAAACCAGGTGTTCTCTGTTCCTTTTTTCGAGTGTTAATTTTAGTATATAGCTTAAACCAATACGATTTGCATAACTACAGATCTATTATTAAGTTGCTATTCTAGGTTAAGTTGTTTAGTTACTTGGAGCGGGTTTTAGAGAACCTTGGCAGTGAACCGGACTGAAAACATGAACATGCCTACAGAGTCTTCAAACTGAGCATTGCTATTCATCATCAAATAACGCTACGCGCACTAAATCTAGTTCTTGTCGTTTGCATGTCAACTTCTTGCTTGTATGGCATTTATTGACAATTTACGCTGCAGACTTAAGTTTTTGATTTTCGCTTATTTATCCATAAGTAAGATTTTTCTTGATCTGCAACTTATAAGTTTGGTGACATTTCTGTACCCGATACAAATATATCAAACTCGCCAGCGTTTAGCTAGCATGCACGAGCTGAATCCTCAGCGTCGATTTTATTTTTAATTTCAGTAAAAGCATAGCTTCCAAAGACGAATTTTTCAGTTATCAGTCGTTGTGTTGTTTATTCGGCCATATTATAACATAAAGAATCACTAAAACCTTCGGAGTATAAATAAATTTATCGTAGCGGATGGCGAGAAAGTAGATTTACTGTGAAAAATGACCGAAGTGCACATTATCTTTTTCCACTGCCAGTCGAGTTTTGTACCACCCTGTACATACTTGGCTCGCTTTAACTTATAAGATATAAAATACCTTAAATCCAGTCAATACGAGTAATTCCAAATAAACAGTTGAAGACCTAGAACCATACATACGGCTACATGACACTTACAGAATTGTCACTGCTCTTCGCCCGCGAAGTATCGTGTTGTGCCTCTACTTGAATCTCTTGTCCGTCCGCAGCACAGTCTAAGGCCCCACCATCCTCAATAACAACATGAACAACGTTTGGATCTTGATCCCCTGAAGCTGGGTCTTGTTGGATGACCACCTGCATATGCAAACGGCTTGCCGCTCTCCTCGCAGCTAATCGTGTTCTTTCCATTCTCTATATAAGAATTAAAAGCATGAGTTTAACGAACCAATTAGTCAATACACTTTCCTTACGAAAAAAGTAGTATAGATATCTAAAAAAAAAAAAACCCAATCTAGAAAAAGCAGTTTCTCTCGTGACAGGTGCCTTCCAATGACGTTTATGGAAAATTAGGCGAGGAGTATCGTCTTGTACCAAAAAGTTAGTTTAAATCACAATACGAGGTAAGTATACAATCAAGCAGCTTATTTCATGCGTGCATAGAAATTCATATTATCGGAAGAAAATCATTACTTGCCTCCCTATCCCTGCAAAATGCAATTTTGCAGAAGACAGCTGAACACGTTCAATTTGTAAAAAAATCAACAGGACTCCTCTTCCTCGCATCCACACGTCACAAATCCGCCATTAATAATTCGCCTGGAAAATCTTTAACGTCTACCTTTGTCCTGCCGTTATTGTCTTCGACAACAGGTACTTCGTGATGGCTGCCGTAACCGCGATAGAACGCCCCCGAAGCACATATCTAACATATGTGTATTTTTTACTTTCACCGCAACACCAACTTCGAAGTTAAGTAAGCTTAAACAGAGGTGCGGCTGTTTATGGCCGTCGACTGAATCAGGATCTCCTTTTTATTGTTCGATTAGAAAGTTGTCTTTTCTCTGTGTCGAGTGTTTCGTCTCCACTCATGTTTACATACTCATTCAAAGACAGTACAACCAGCGGTGACTGATGATTTTTGATGGAGACGAAAGCGCGTGTCTGATATGACATCAAATCAGACATTTAATGCAATCCATTCGATGGCTGTAAGAGTCACAAAGGCTTGTTGATCGACGAAAAAAATGTCATATTATGTTTCTATTTTTACAACAATAATATACTCGGATATTCTTTAAACGCTACTTAATATAGTATAACAAGGCTAACAGAGCCAGTGCTCCTTATGCTTTCGTAGAATTACGCATACTTTGTTCCAATTGATTTTCGGGACTTCAAATTTCATTAAATTGAGTAGCAGCGAGGTTATATCGTGCTGTCGAGCCTGTTGTTACTGATCTCACGACATTTTAATATGGCTCCTTTCAGTGGTTAGCAGTGTTACCTGTTAGAGTATTGAATTCGGCTAGATCAACAATGGAGTGGCGAAATAGAAAAGCAACTAAACGAAAACATACGAAAATGAGGAGTAGCAGCAATAAATAATTACTTTATTTATTGATCGTTGAAGGAGTTTAAATATTTTGTGACTGAAGCCTTATCGTCTTCGCGCCACCAATTCGATATAGGACTCTTCGTGGAAACGCAGTGGGTATCAAAACAATAACAAGATGAAGCTCGTAGTTCGTACAAATGTCGTGCGCGGCCAGAAGTACTTTGTTAGAGTAGGTACATTTTATAGAATCGTTGTGGCGAGTCCTCTGCTTCACTGTATTAATGTAGAACCAGCTGTTACATAATCCACTAGTAAGCGGCAAGCGTCACCGATATGACGTGTGGCCGTGGTAGACGTCGCTTATCAAAGACGGGTCTGGGTGGCTTTCCTCTCGATTAAATGCGATTCTAATGAAGTGAACTGTGCGACCCTTTTTTCCTGTAGGTTATGTTTTGGCCTATGAGGTTGTTAATTTAAAGAAAAAGCAAAATGCCGGGTCGAGTGAGCGTTCGAGTGCTGGCTGCGCGTAATCTACCGGTGATGGATCGAGCCAGTGAGGCTTGTGATGCGTTTACCGAGGTACGTGAACCCCTTTAATTCTGAATATATATTTTCGAACAATCCGAAACTTTTACGAAATTCGAAAACGAGCTCCACATAAAATTCGGTGGATTACATCGTGGTCTAACACAGATTTACGAAGGAGCCAGCCCATTTGGTAGATTTTATATTTATGGTATACAGTTGCTAACGGCCTGTAACGATCCATTAGGTCGAAATCAATAAACAAAGTTATGTATTTGCATTAAAATCGCAATTTAGATTAAGTGTTTAATTAAGAATTTTTAGCAACCGCCCACCCAAAGCTGGGTTCTTGTGCGGTTAAATAATGGATGCCGATTGAATTTTTCAGAATGGCTTAGTTGAAATATTATCTTGGGTGTTTCGCGTAGCCTTGACCTTTGTCGTAATGTCTTGTTAATTTTCGTAATGCGTGATCAATGGCAAGATGGTATGGGTCTCATTGGCTTGGCAAGCCATTGTTTAGATGCGAGATTCGGAACCAGGAAGTTAATAGGCACATAAATCAACAAATGTTATTTACGGTAGATTCGATTAAGCAAGCCGTGAAGATACAGATAGGACAAAAGAAGCTTTTAAAGAAAAAGATAATAGGTTGTCACTTGGGGAACACGGATACTGCTCCGTCCGTAAGGCGACGTTCTTCGGAATTAAAAGATTAATTTTTCCTAATTGTGAACTTCGAGTCGTTTTGCGCTATAACCCTAGTATTGCGCTATTCTGTATAATTAAAAGTCATATATCTCTTCTTAGAGTGACACAAGTGTTTCTTCGTTCAGAACGGTAATAATGATACCTTTGATTACATTGGAGCTAGATCTGACTGTGCCTATACCTTTGCGTAGCCAAGCAGATCTATAGGTATAACTTACATAGGACTAAGAAAAAAAACAAACGAAAATTAAGTGCAAACTATATCTATATTTTGTGTTTATATGAATTAATATTGAATCCCTCTATAGTATTGGTATTTCATGTCCATAGATCCTTAATGAAAAAATGTTTCAGGCTATCAGAGACCCTCCAGAACTAGAAGTTTTTTCTATATTTGTAAAAATAATTCAAACTATATCCACATTTTTTAGGTTCGACTGGCGCAAATATGCTATAAGACGGAGATATACCGAAAATCTTTAAATCCGCAATGGAATTCGGAGTGGTTCCGTTTTGAGGTAAGGTTCAGTGAGCTATATATATATATGTATATATATGCACGTTCTAGCAAGTAAATGTGCTCTCTAGCATAGGTGGCTTCATTCTGGCAATTGCCACGTGAGCGAGCAAGCTAAACTATTCTGTTGTCCTGAAATTTGTACAATATTTACAAATATTAAAGGTTGTACGTGGTTCCATTGCTGCTTATAGATGGATGATGAAGCTCTTCAGGATGAGCGATTGCAACTACGTGTAATGGACTATGACACGTATTCAGCAAACGACGCGATTGGAAAGGTTCATCACCACATGTGTAGATACAAAATCGATTATTTCTATGTGAATAGTATTGGCATATATATGCAATATCAGCTTGAGTCTTTTAGAGCAAACCCCGGATATTTCGATTCGTCTAGATTTTTCTCAGCTCAGTCGCTTCAACCGTCCTGTTAAGATACAAGTTAGGAAGTTTATCGGTAAATTGTCCTGTTATTCTTTCAGTGATTCGTGATTCATGCGCTCTCTGATTTCGACCGATATTTTATTAGCTTATAAGACAGTAATAATAGGTCTGCAATATATAATAAGAGGTATAAATTCAATTACTGATAAAACAGTAGAATATCCCATATTGCTAAAGATCTGCGAGAGAAACGAGCTTCTTTTGTGCCTTGCCTCGTACATAGGTCTACATTGATTTAAATCCTCTGTTGCGTGAAACGTGCAGCGGTCTTCAGGGCTGGCTTCCCATATACGATACGTTGCATGGAATTCGGGGAGAAATTAACATCACAGTCAAGGTATTCGTCTGAAACCACGCGTTGCTTGTGATTGCGCTATTGAGAAACTTACGGTATTTCATTTCGAAGTAAAATCATCGAACTTATAAAATAAGCTATCAAAAACATAGCATCGCTTCTCTACTTGCAGAGTTGGTGGCATTAGTCACTGAAGAAGGCTATACTGTTTATTACTAAAATTGACCCAGGTTTATGTTAATAGGCGAAAAATGAAAATAACTAATACATTTGTTAATTTCCTTAAGGTAAAAAAATGTTTCCTTAAAACATTTTTTAAAAAAGTAAAATATTTTAAAAAAAGTAAAACATTTAAAAAAAAGTAAAAGTTCTACTTTATCTTATTTATTTAGAGTATCTGTTTTATTAAGCGATCGAGTTATGGCTTCTCAAAAGGCATGAGTAAGAAATGTTTTAGACAACTCGGTCATTACTACGATTTCGTTCCTTAAATAAAAATATGGGTGATTTGCGTAAACAGCGTCCATTTCTTTCATTTTAGGTAGACCTATTTTGTGATGCCAATAAATACCGCGTGTCCTCAGTTGGCATGCAACTTTTCTACTCAAATCGGGTTCCAGACGGCTACAACCTCGTTTCTGCCCTCGGCTTCACCGAGGAACTAATTGCGGGTGATGACCCTGAATTCCACTGGATGGATCGAATTAGGACACCTAGAGCTTCTAATGAAGCAAGACAGGCTCTTTTTGCAAGATTCGCGGGTAAGACGGTAATGTAGTTGTGAACAGTAGTTATAGTAATACTAATAATAAAGTAATAGTCGCTCAACACTTAACCGGAAATCTGCAGAGTTGCAGTTTGTTCGTAATTCAATGAGCAGGCGTATACAATGCACCTTGTAATGTATACGTACACGATGTTTATAGACAAACATCTTTTGGTTCTATGTTAATAAGGTAGCTACATTTCATACATTTCAGAAGATACCTAATTGAAACGACCCGACTCATAATAACGCTTTTGCTTCAGCTTACTACGTTATGGCAGCATTGTTGAAATGGTAAATAATGAAATTCACCAACTAAATATGATCGTGTTGTTTCCTTGTGCTCAAGGTCAACTGCAACGCCGTGTTGGCCTGAAAGCACTGGAGCTGGGTGGCAATGCCGTTCTAGGCTATCAGCAGTACTTTGATCTCGAGGGCGACACCGGTATCGTTGTTCGAGGCATTGGAAGCGTGGTCAAACTGATGAAGAGCGAAGAAGACACGGATGATGCCGCAGCACCTCTTGGGGTACCGCAACCCGCAGGGGCGGGCACTACAGGTGGGGTAACAATGGTTGAGGACATGGCTGAATACCCATTCATAACGATACGTCACCTTCCGCCCGGCTTGATTGATAGCGTCGGAGGAGTGGTATCAGCTCGTTCTGTAAAACTGCTCGACAACTCTCTTGAATCTGAAGCTGAAACACGCGATTCTTGGTGGACGGAACTCCGAAAAGAGATCCGCTCGCACGCGAAATCGCTTGCATGCAATATTGTCGTAGGATATCAAGAAACGACGACAATTTGTGAAGATGTGCTTTTGTTGTCTGCTAGCGGGACAGCGGCGCTTTTGGCTTCGGCTGGTCCAGGTACCACAATAGGACGAACGAACATATCGTCCACGAACTGTGGCCTCTGTCACGCCCCATATAGAGCGTCTGTGGTCCCATTTAGAACTCAGCTAAGCAACTGTGGAAACTGCCAGGATGGTAAGGTACCCGATGTTTTGTTTGCAACAATTGAGCCGTCACCGGGGATGGGCCCAATCTCGGGCTCTGTTCTCATTCAGGCGCGTGTGTGTGAAGCAAAAAAGGATCTCAGGGGCGAGGCCAGCGCAAGAGAAATCAGTGATAATCTACCATTTCTCGAGTATGAGCTTCACAAACAACTATTAGCTAAGATGAAGAAAACAGGTCTGAATGCTGTGTTAGGCCTAAATGTCCAGGTTGCCATTGGAGAGCACTTCGTTACTGGAGTTGCAGTAAGTATCACTTCAAAAGAATTATACTGTTACAAAATCAGCACTGATTTTAAACATGTTGTCTTCTGCTTATCAGCGTTGCCAGCATTCATATCTCTATATAGCTACTAATTTGTTTAAGACAACTCTTCGCAGTTACATTGCGAGCCGACTTCAATGCATTCATTAGATTACGCGGACTTTTACCTTCACTACGAACAAGTGTTTAGGTTGCATGTTGATTTTTATACCTGCGTATTATTACAATAAACTTAATCTTTATTTCGTCTGAACTCCTCGGATCCTTACAGACTGGCACAGCATGCGTTTTAGCTGCGTTACCACGACCCAGCAGCAATTCTCAGCAAGCGGGTCAGAGCGGTCTTTCTGGGTCATTGTCCGAGAGCGAAGATGATGATATGCTCTCATCTTCATTTAAACAGCGTTTGTGCATCATGAACCGCGAGTCTAATGGGAAAGGGGACGATACGGCGGCGAACGCCGAAGTATGTATCACCCGGCCACCCCCACCAGGATTTACGCTTAGTTCGACAGAAACGTGCCTTGGACCTTCAGGACCCGAAGGACAGGACGACGTCGGTGATGGAGATAGCGTCCCACATACACAGCTGGTTATGCAGACGTTTCGGGTAAGCAGTAAATAGCTTCCTGTTATTTTTAGACCATCGCCATCGCACAGCATAATGTATCTATGATATTCTTCAAAGTCGTCAAAGAACTTTATTTAAAGTTTATATCGTAAAGCTACGTAGAGCTTTGGGTTAAAGCTTTTATCTAAAAAAGAGGGATCTTAAGATTCAACGAGACATTCCCTATAGGAACAGGCCATAGAAAATAACACTAAACAGTTATGCAGACATACAAATGATCTAAAACGTTAATACTTACTGTATTAAGCAGCTGTTTTAATATTTAATATATTAAATATTAAGATAGATAGCGGTTGTTTTAACGTTTAATATATTAAATGTTAAAATAGCCGCTGCTTGAACAATCAGTCCCAAGCTTTCGATTGCCTTGTTAAGAAAGCAACGAAATGCAATCTAAAGAAACGTCTCCGGTAATCAAATAATTTCATAATTCTAACCATTCGTGGTAACAGTAGTGAATAAGACAAGCTTCATTCGATTCTCAGGTTCGTCTCCATCAGCTTTTTCCTTCTGGAGGCTCTTTGGGTGCGAGCACGCCCCCACCTCAATTGCCACTTGTTCATCAGGAACTGAGCCGCTTGCTGGACCGTGGGGTGCAGTCGTTATTCGTGAGACTCCGGAAGTTCCGCCCGTGTCGCGTATTGGGATTGCACTTTCGAGTAGCATTCCCTCAGGCGGATGAGATGCAGGCTACGATGATGGGGTAAATACCTTTGCGGACGCGAAGAAAGAATATAGAAAGATGCTGGATCTTAAAGTGTTTTCTGATGTGCAATGCGTATTTAGCAAATATGGATATATGCTCGGAGTTTTGGCACTGTCGTTTCCGAGTTCCCGAAACGAAACGTGCTACGTTTACCCCCGATCTATGATAGGGTGTAGTTTATTCGGCAGTAGTAGCAGTAGAAGGTTGACTTTATTTGTTGCTATATTATGTATTTGGATGCAAAATTTGGCTTGTTTTCACAGAACAGGTGCACCATTGCTACACTTTGTACCTTTTCGTTACAGATGAGAGCATAGTTCTAATGGTACTTACAAATTCTCATTTGTTCCAAAGCCGATAAATATTTCGTTTCAACGATCCCTAACATGCGTGCGCGTGTGCGTTCCAGTACGGTAATGTACGGCGGCAGGGTATCAGGCGGCACATTAACGAATTGTACCAAGGCTGGCAATTTGTGTCGTGTCCAGACACGCGCTAATGGTGTCGAAATCTCAACTCTGTCGTCAGTTCCTGGTCGGGCTGTGTCGGAATTTTTGGGCAACGTGAATTTCTTCCTGATACGCGAGACCAGCAATCTGACGCACATGTCCAACCTGAACTCGTTTGCGGCCACTTTCCTCCAGGAAGTGCTGGCCATAGCTCGTTGTCATGTGGCAGCATTGGGAGGCGATGCTCTGTTGTCCTTCCGAATGGATCATCAACTTCTATTGCATGGAGCGCACAAGCACCAGGTATACATGCATATCTTATGGTGGGCATTAAGTTAGGGACGTATAAACGCTTACGGTCCTTGCTTGCTTTTTATCATTTCCTCTTCATTGTGCTTAGTCTGGCTGATTCAAAGATTCGTGCTTAATTTTCGATGATCTGACGCCACAAATGAGACGTAGTTCAAATTTGTTGTTTAAGTATGAGAATGAATAGTCTCTATTGGGCCAATAAACGTCATCTATTATATTCTTGCGCGAACAAAGAGGTGAGTCTATATTGTCAAGCGCGGCTTTTACTAATTCCAACAAGTCATGCGCAAAATGCAGACGACGAGTCTATCCTTTGCTCGCTCTTTCATATTTCCGCCATATTTCTTTCATATTTCCATATGATCCTGTCAACTGCATTTTAAAAATAGAAAAATTCAAAAGTTAAACAACTCGATTACTTCCAGGGTCAATGTCTTGTCAGCGTACAAGGTGATGCCGTTCTTTTGGAGAAACTTGCAAACACTACAAATGGTAGTGCCCATTCAGCCGACCTCGTAAATCCTTCGAATTTCGAGGTAGTTATACCTCCACCAACTTGAATCTGATTCAGCAACTTGGAATTGGATGTAATCGAGGGTGACATCCGGACAGACGCACCGGTCCTGTCGCTACGAAATAATCGCGAGAAATAGTCTACTACTTTTTCTGATACAAATGTGTTCTGTTAATTCTGTCAGCCAAAAAAAAAGGCTGTATGAAGGTGTATGAGGTATATTGGCAATTGGTACTTACGTAGTTCTGTTCACTGAATCGGCTAGCCGAGATGACTCTTAGCACGCTGCAGTCCTAGTGGTTTTCCTAATAGCCTATATATATATATATA
>NW_019211457.1:2097018-2131673 GCF_002443255.2 Varroa destructor | reverse complement strand
AAAGTCACATAATTTACCTAAAAAACTCCGATTTTTTTTGCTGGCAAACTATCTACCTCCCTAGTTTTTAGACACCATATGTCCCAAATGATTTTTTTGATTCTTTATGCAGCCTGTAAACAGCTACCTTGAAATTCAGCACGTTTGCTTAGAAGAACAATTCGAATGTTAGCATTCTGGATGTGGTGGCTGTTCTTCGTTTCGAAAGAACACGTATAGAAGAGAGGGACTGATTACCGGATATAATGTGTACGTATTCTACCTGGTTGAATGCGTCCAAAAAAATGATCGAATTATTATCATGGTCAGCACGAACTCCAGTGCCTTGATGTTAAAACATACATTAATAGTGTGCTATATTTGTACAGTTAAACTTTGGAAGTTCAACCCATTCACCGTTCTTCTTTTTCTGCGTTCACTAAATGAGTTTCATTCCATTTCGTGTGGTATTAACTATTTATTAATGTATGGAGTAACTTGTCTTGTCGGATATTTTTTCAAGTTAGATTTTAAAAAAATGACCTGCCCGCGTAACAGGCAGCGTAGCTCGTGCTTTTAGCCTATACCTCTGATATAAACGTAACTGAACCGAGATTTTTGATTTCGGTAAAAGATGCGCTAAACATTAATTTCCCTTTATGTATGGAAAATGAAAAACACTACTAGTGCAAAGGAACGAATTAAGCAATAAATTAGGAAGACATACAGAGATGAATATAGACTATATCTTATATCAAAATGGAAAATCACGAGCGTGGCGCATATTTGTAAATTTTTATTGTTTTAGCGGGTCATTGCTTCTCTACGGCTATTGAACTAGCAGTTCGGTTAGGTAACAGTGTGGCAGTTAGATCATTCGCGGTGATTGCGACATAGTAAAAAACCACGGCTCGGATTTTTAAAATAGGGTTATTTTCGACCGGTACGCATTTCAGTATGACGACAGGATTTGTCGAAGCGGTCGCCAGCCTTCCATGTTCGATTATACATGCATAGCGTGCAAGAGATTAACCCGTCGACAAAATTCCTTCAAGATTTCCTGAGTTACTGCTGTGTCATCCCTTCAGAAAATGCATTATAGTATAGCCTAAAACCTCTCACACATTCAGAAATAGCGTAGCTGGAACCCGTTTGTAATATTTATAAACTTGGCTGAAGTTCTCATGATGCTCCTTCCGTGCACAAAAGGTATTATGCTTGTTTATTGAGAGACAGTGCTTTATAATATATGTATCTTAATACTCGGAAGTAATTATAATGAATCAAAATAGGCAAAAGCCAATTTTTATTCGAACAAAACAACAAACTCATTCTGGCGAAAAATAGCCTGTCGTTTTGGAGAGTTGAGCAAGGATCAGCTACTGGACAATCTTTCCGCACCGGGCCAATAAAATGATAACTCTTGCAATATGGCCCAAAAGAGATGATCCACGTTTTGTTTTAATACAGCTTCTGAGAGATCCTAAGAAGATTTTCATAAGGCAGACAGGAAGATCTTGTATAGGTCTCAGATCTAAAATGCTTGCAAAATAACTCAAAAAGCTACTATTCTTACTACGGAGCTAGGTTTCTAATACAGAAGTTACCATTTTAAAGAGAAAAATATGAACTACTATTCGGATCGTCCAGATAAACTCCAACGGTTAGGTTTTGTGTTTTTTAAATTTTTCGACCGTTATCAAGCCCGCGCATTTGTAATCCTTGACATGCTATTAGTCCAAAATGTAATTTCTAAATTAGCGTTTTTTTGCATAGAGCGACACTTCAGTGAGTTGGCACCTAACGCAGCGTTACTATTAAGTTAATTATGGATTATTAATTAAATCAACTGGCTACCTAAACCACCTACAACTTGAAAATGTAATCTTGATGAGTATCGTTTATCCACAATAATCGTGACACCCCTAACACGTGTAGGCAGATGTTATGTTGAAACACCTGACTCATAAACACAACATAAGTAAAGGTGCCACAGTACCTCAGTGGCACTTGTTGATCGGCCTAGAAAGGTGGGGCAACGGTAATGGAAAACAACATCCTGGATTGAGATTTGCCTCCGGGTAGTTATAATAACTCAACGAATGTCAAGCAAGGCTCAATCTCAGCATCTTAAGAAACAACACTAGTTTAAGGTGGATCATCAGATATTTTCTATTATTTAATAATAGATTTAATCGTCATAGTCGATATAGGCTCAATTTAAAGATATCCTTAGTTGATTCTTGCATGCAAAATTCTAATGGCGAGAATGTCTTCACATCAAAAAACCTAGAGCTTGTTGCTAAAAGGATAAATCGATTGCACGTATTTGCTGCAAAACTTGGCTGTACAATTTTACAAATGAAATTTTTGCAGATTTCAGGAATAGAACCATCCAGGAATTGCTAGTGTACTCTTCAAATGTACTTTTTTTTCTAACGACGGCTAGAATATAGTTGTTAAATGTGCACATTTAGGGTCCCCGTGGTAATATATAACTAGGACGTTCTTGAAAGCATGTAAGTCGTTCTGGGTTGGAAGCCGGGCATAAATACGCTTTGTTTTGAGCGGGTCGCCAGTCGCTTAAAACTATGCCTTATTATGGTAAAACCGGGTGTAAAATTCTAAACCCTTGTTAATCATGTACATTTTTGAATAACCCCTAGAAATTGTGAGAATATCCTATAACTGCACTTAAAAGCCAAAACAGATGCATGCTCTCTAACGAGTAATATTAAGAATCTCATAAGTGGCTTAAATTAGTAGTAAAATGAAAATTGTGTTTGAGATTCGACGTGTAATAGTGCTTCACATGCGAAGTTCTCATGAGCTACTTGACTTCACGCGCAATTATATAGTTTTCTTTCTGACGGCGAAAAACGAGTCTACAAGAATAGGTGCATATCGTCCCACGGTTTTTTTGACTCTTACACCACCATAGGGAATTAAAATGGGTGCGCCTGTTGTTTCTAAAACGGAACCATGAATGGATGTGTGCGTATTGATCTATGATTTGATTCCTTTTAGGTTTTAATTTCAGTTTTCTAATATGGCAAACTGGATTGTAATAAACGTGGGGCATCGATAGTTATATCGTACCCCTTTGTAGCTAACAGCTTTCAGATTCGACGATTGCTGAGGACTGAGACAACGAATACCAGCGTCTGCAGTAACGTCGTAGATATATATATACCCTTGATGTTTTAAGCCAGATTGGCCACTTCAAGTAACAACATCTTCTCGTCACGTTCATCTTGGGCCCGCTGGTGTATGGTAGAAGCACGACGTTGGGAGCATATCCGAAGATATTGGAGAAATCTAAATACATACTAATCTTTTAAGGCCCTTATTACGAATAACTACGTTTTGCCCTTCTATGCACCGTCTCATGTCTATATGCCGTACTAATACTGAGCGATCAATGGTATTGTCCTTTCACTAATGATCGAAAAATTTTTGTTGGACATACGTAGATTTTAAAAACTAGGATACCAATAGTACAAGTCTCATTGATGTCGTTAAGCACAATCGACATGCGTGCGCTTAAGTACTGTTAAGGTACGTGCATGGCACGATCATGGTTCGGTCTTCGTTCTTAAAAGCGATCCTGTAATAGCCAAATTGCTATTCTAATTTCGCACTTGGGTCATTACAATCATTAATAATTTTCCAAAATAAACCGAATCAAAGATTCATTATGTACAAACAAATATAGAACACGCAAGCAATAATCGATACGAGGCAATATAGTGCTTACTCAAATGGAGTCCGAAATTAACTCGAGCTGAGGACATCAGCTCGAGAAAAACGAGTCCTAATGAGGACGGACCTCCGTAGCCGCGCGCTACAGGTTGAGCCCGAAGTCTGTCTCTCCGGTACATATATGTCATCAGTGAACCCAAATACCTTTCGTACACTACCGTACTGCTATAGATATAAACAGAAATATACGTATGGAATGAAATGTACCTGCAGTGTATATGTTTGATCATGTTCACGTTCGCATACAGGAAGCATGGACCTTGCTATCTGTTGGCAGTATACATACATGCATGCATACCGAAAATAATCCAACGTATTTTGTCTACATATCGTTTTTTGTACAGGGCACTCGCATATACTGGCACGAACCAGTACGTTGCGTTCACATGCCGTGCAATAAACAGCGTAAACAACAAAGCTCATTTGAAATAAACGGTAGCGCAGTGCGTTTTTCATTCTTTATTAAGAAGTAGTACATTCTACAACAGAAAGGTAGGACAAAGGATGAGCAACGAGTGAACAAACTCGACAGACTCACAGAATTACGCTTTGCCAGGCAGTACGTAATATATAGCGATGTGTGATTTAGGCCTTTTGAAAAAGTCTAAGGTAGTCTTCAGGATGTTCGAGTCATGTATCTTAGGCGATCGTTCGTAGAGGCACAGAGGAATAAAGTAGGCGCAATTGTATGATCAGGTAACTGAAGTGAAAATGAAAATGAATAATAAATAATAATAAAAGTGGATATGATTTTCAGAGTCGAAATCTATTCAGCCATATTCCCGCGGGCAGTGATTTTCAAAAGAAAATTCCGCGGAAATCTAGAACACGCGTCATTCGCCACTTGAACGTTACTTAGGACTCCTTTTTGAATGCTGCCTGAGTGCTCTACCGAGTAGTATCTGCCAGTGGTTTATAGCTGACGATCAGCTAACGATGAACTAACTTAACAAATTATTCTAAATTGTGCGCTTGTTACAAACGGAAAATACTGCTCGCAAAGGCACGACCGGACGTCGTGTTATACCGTTAGGGACGTGATGGTCTATCACACTTTGCGTGTCAGACAATAGCAAACGCGATGCGAAGACTTTTTCTTTTTTGATGTATTTTGTTTGTTATTGGCTGAAGTTGAAGTTGGGACCCATACAACTATAAATTTACCTGTCCGAGCCACGGCGTCGGGTACAACCTAGGTATGCATATAATTTTCGATATGATCTATTACTCGAGTAATTCAATACATTTCATTAGTCCGAGATCGAGTGTATGGAGAAAAAAATTGGTATCCCTAGTTCCAATGTAGGTATTAGTAACTTGACTACACTTTGATAGAGATAGATCAAATGTTTCTATAAAAGACTGCACACAAATTCACTCATATACGATAGTATTGCAGGATGGGTAAAATTTTTTTGGTGACCGTTTAATGACTGTCTATTTGCTATTTCAATCATCCACACTTTTAGTTCGTCAAATCTACTGTACAAATTAGAAGAGAAAAAAACATTGCTATTATATTTATTCTTAAAATATCAGCATAGTTTGTGGTGCTACATATTACTCAGCAAATTACCTTTTACTCCTACGATATTGAATACGGCGTTTCACCTTCTCTCTGCCTAAAACGAAGGTGTGGGTAATCCTTAACGCCAGATTTCTATGCCGCGTCTGGTATCAGTCGAAGTAGGTAAAAACAACCGTATTGAGAACATTTGTTCGGTAAACAATAGATGTGTAATGAACAAGTCGTACAACAGAAGCTAGACTGCGGATGTATTATTGCATACCTAGCGTTCTCTAAAAGCCGCCTTAAAAAGACGTCGGATATGAATGGCCAAGAAAAGAAAAGTCATATTAAAACATTAGTCTTCTGGGGCATTTACAAGCGCGCTAACGCGTTGAGACAGGGCAGCGCATCGAGTGATATCGTCTACAAGCTATTACACAGTATTAGTTGACTACCTATAGCAGTGGTACAATTGTATTATTATATCTACAGGTAAATTATAAAGGAAATCCGTTCAGTACTGCTTTTCCTGATGGGACCTGTACGTGCACTAAGTGCGCTTAGACAAATCATCTTTAATAAATATTTGATTCACCTAAATTACTAGTTTACAGCGAAGACATGCAGCGATTGGCTGCATTTGACCTAAAGACGATTCTCTTTTTTTTCTCGTTGCCTCCGTTCGACGGGATCGACGCACGCCCTTCGCTTCGACGCCTGCCTGTTGCTACAGCCGTAGCAATGTCGTAGTACAGCAGGGCCTTGCTGAGGGCAAAAGTCTGCTTATCTATTTCTTTAGGCGAGGATGTGCGTAACTTACCGCTATGTATGTGTGCCTGTATGGGTGCACGCCCGCGCCCTCGCCGAATGTGTGTATATAGTTCTTGCGTTTCTGCATGTATGTTGTCCTCGTTTGCCCTTTCTTTCATGTCCACGAGGCAAAGAGCCGATTCCACTTTGCGGAACCCCCGACTGCTGACTCTTTCCCATTTCACAAGCCTTCTCCTGCTCCTCTGGCTTTGACTTTTTTCGCTCCCGCCGCCACTAAGAGTAAGCCGAGGGAGTTCAGGTGTTGTGTGTAGAGAGTTGCATCGGTCTGCCATGTTGCAGGTCCGGCTTCCATTATAAAGCTTGCATAGAGCCATCGTCGTAGCCTGACAGATTATCGAATACGCTTAGCCTGAGAATCGAATTAAAGCTGCCGAGCTCCAGATCCTTCAAGGCTGGCCCAGCTAGTCGGCAGTCCTTTGCTTTAGTGCCCAATGGCGAAAAGAGCTCCGAGGTGCGACAACAGTAGTAGCACTAGCCGTGTGGAGTGCCCGATGAGCATATTGAGATCACTTTCCAAAGGCCTGAACGCCGTGTCTTCGGTGGCTGTCGTCCTTGGATCCCTGGGTGCAACGTTAGCATTGCTATTGTTTGCGGAGCCAGCAAGTGCCATCGACTGCTTCACGTGTACATCGTTGAATCGCTCAAACGCAGGCTGTCATGACCCATTCCATCCAACGGACGCACATTACGTAAGCAACTGTATGGTACCTAAAGAGGGGCACATTGGGGTCTTTCCCGCCCAGTACTGTGTGAAACTCAATGGATTTTCAGGTGGGTAATATACACCGCTGTGTAAGGAGATACTAAAATGGTAAATCTGGATCTGTGTACATTAGAACAAAATCGTTAATACGAGTAGTTAACGGAAAATGGAGAGGAACACCTGGAGGCTGTTAGTGTGCAGTAATGTCAAACAAATAATTTTCGTGACTGAGACCACAGAAAATTGCACCCCAGCCTTGTTTCTATTCAGGTGATCGTATACATGTGTACTGAACAAGAAGTGCACACAAATATAAAACTACCTCTGTAATTTGTAAAGTTAAGTCCTAATAGGTTTGTATCTTGATGACATCGTCCAGGTGTTCGTCGGACAGTTTTAGAGTACTCTGTTCGTACTGCAGGTTTCCTAAGTTCCGTGGCTAAGAACGTTGTTTTACTTCTGCATAATGCATTTGCTCTCAGCCTCCGAAGAAAAACTACTTTTGGGAAGCCGGTTCTCTAGTGGGAAGTATTCGAGTGCCAGTTAATGCATTGTAGTGGCAATGACTTCTATGGGAAATTATGACCCTGTTTCGTTACACCTTCCGCTTTGTTAATCCGGGACCATTTATAACTTGGGTCGTACGGGAGACTTAATCGCAGTGCGTACTTTTTACACCACCTTTTAAAGATGGGGTTTTTCAGTAGAAAATATTTATAATTAACAACTTAATTGCTGCTAATAAACGAACGTCGAGGGTTGTCTATGTTCCTGCATTGGGCATGTAATGTATAGAAGCGCTTTATTTTAACTAATGTAATGGGGTAGACTGAAGTAACGAAAGGGGCAAACACTGCTAAGCTACCGTTTTGCTGACGGCTCGTTCACGTGAGTGCAACTATAGCCGATCGTATTCAATCAGTATTTCAAAATGATTAACGTCAATACCGAGTACAATTTCAATTCGTATAATAATTTCTAGGAAAAGTGAAGCTGAAGTTCTGAAAATCAAACGAGGTTTTAATTTAAAGAGGTTAAAAGTTAAAGGGGAATGAAAAAAAAATGAAGGAACGGTCGTCCATATGCGTCGATGTATAACATACGTTGTTGAATTAACTTAAAATGAACAGCTTTCTCTATCTGAAAAATTTCGTGACAGACGAACGTGGCCCCTTCTGAGGTCGAAGCGACATGAAAGCAAATACCGACCTTCGACCAAGAACTGAAGAACGTGTTAATTTCAATATCATTGTAGTTGGAACTTGCAGACTAAAGTCTTCAGCTGTCGTAGAAAATATCTAGATGTGTAAATGATGTAAGTAAGCTTTATAGATCAGCCTTTTGACAAAACGATTGTTGTCAAAAGAGACAAAATAAGTTAAAATGTGTGCTTAAACCCACTTGGTTGGGAGTAATATACCTTTCTCAAGCTTAACAACAACAAAAGACAAACAACGAACAAAGAGTAAGATCTATCAAAAGTCTGTGTCTTTATGTTTATTTACCCTCGGACTCTGTGAATTAATGTTAAAATCAAGCCAATTCTATTGAAAGTCTCCAATTTTAATATTATAATCGTTGTAGAAAATTAAATAAATTTATCTTCCCCCATATATATATTTTCGTCGATGCTTGCTTTACATGAGAACAATAAAATAATAGACGAAGGTTCCGGTAACTTCACCAAAATTCCAAGACGAGAACTCTGATTAAAATCCTCGATCTGAACAGGCATTTACATCGTGAAAAAATTCGCTGTTGTGTTGTTGAGCGCAACTTGTTAATTTTATTTAGAACGATCGTACGCGCAGGCGAAAACTTTTTCAGTTTCACACAGTTGTTGTTCAACTGTTTTTACGTTAACCTCGCCCAAGTATCACGAATGCTTAATAAATATATTGTTACCTATTAATTATCAGCCGAAGTGTAAGGCTTCCAGAAGGGCGGGGGGTCCGAGACGAGCCCGAAATTCATCGGCGCTCTAAGTAAGCGACGCTTCAGTTCTCTATGGGAAATGGTGGTAGTGGCTAGATCATACTGAATCGAGTGGAGAAGTGGACTTGTCTTTGACGCAAGCGCTTAAACGTAAAGGAGGTACGTTTATGTCCCTTGTTCTTGTAAAGCGGGAATGATACTTGTCTAAATTGGATGATACTTAGTATTAAACCTATGACAGGTTCATATCAGATTGGGGCAATTTCCAAGCGAATTGCACCCAACAGTTATCCGAGCCTGAAGCTAGTTTGTGGCAAAGCAGATTAATAATTGAAGGCATTCAACGCTATCGTGGCGTGCAATGCCGTCGTTACTGTTAGATCGTTTTTCGAAACAGGACTTTGTTAGGTTTGCGGGGCTTCATCGACTCAATGATGAACCACTGTGATTTATGCCAATGTCCCCAAGTAGCCGTTGCAGTAGTTCGCTATCAGAAATCTAAATCGATAGCTCGCGTCGACTATTAAAAATATCCTAGTTATAAAAAGAAATAATTTTGGTAAACTTAACAGCTTTAATAAACTTGGCCTTCTGTATAGGTTAAAATTATGCCGTATTCTTAACGAAGGCATACAAATATACTACTACTTTATAGATCAATCAATAATGGTAAAAAAACGGCGATGTCATATTTGCGTCTGATTTGTTTTGTCTGCCGATCACTGGTTCCGTCAATATAGTTATCACCGCGTTAAATTCGATCAAATTTGATAAGAGCTTCACTTTGTGTATTGGGCATCGTTGATTGCTCGCCGACCACTAGTCGCAGTTTTCCCGGTCTAAGTCAAAATTGTTTTTTAATGACCTCTACTGATCTCCACTTGTTGATTGGAGGCCAGTATAAGCGCCATTATTTATTATGAAATACGTTTACGATAAGCCTTAATGATGATTTCCAAATGTATGGGTCTATCATAGAATGCTCTTCTGAAAAGATATAGTAATGAAACGAAAGTAAAGAAACTTCTGAAAATGTATAGTTTTTTAGGCTTACGGAGCGCGAGTACAATTCTATTCTGTAAAATCACCGCAAAAGAGGACGTTCCGTTATGGATTTGCAGTAACCGAATTTCGGAAACAATTCCTGCCTTGTTCCTTCTGTATGTCGGTAAGCTTATGTAACTAGCTGAGTAGTATGAGAACTAGTGAATGCTACAAGTGTTTTAACTCAACTTGATTCAACAAATGGTCAAAGAAATCGAAATATCCCCAACTTCAAGTTCATTATCAATGTGAAAAAAAGACCACTTTTCTGTTAGCCCGTTTATTGTGGCTTCTGTGGGACGGTGAAGATATATAAATGGGGTACCTTTCCTGTGGTAGTAGCAAACACATCTATTTTTTATGGACTTCTCTGGCTTTCTTTTGCTTTGAAAGCCCTTTGACTATAGCGTGTGGCCATAGATCGCGACGGCGTCGGTTCCATACCCTGCGACGAGACGATGACCTCAGTTTATCATGGTCTTACATACATTAATGAGAGCGATGTAAACATTTGCCAACCCAGCACACGCTGGGTGCGAAATAAAACACCGAAATAACCCATTAGTATCACAGAATCATACAATTCAATGAAATTCTCCGAAATCGCCTTTTCTTACATATCTAATCGTAAACGCGATGAAGTTATTACACACTGCAAGCCATAATCGCTTGCAGAAACGCTAGCGTATAGAGTATAAAACATATAGAAATGGAAAAAGAAAATAGAATATAAACAAAAAAAAATCTCAGCGTAAAAAATCCAGACGTGTCAAAGCTAAAAGTAGCAACAAGCTCTTCAACATTAGAACAGAAAATTCTAGTGTCGAGAAGAAATAGATAAACCGAAAACGAGACGAAAGAAGGTTGTACAGAATAACGCCGAATGCATAATCAGCCGCGAAGATTTAAATAATGCGCCGGGTTTTTACTTGAGTGAAAAGAAAAACTTCTAGGGCAAACGAGAAGCGAGAAATGTTTCAGGTGAACCCACAATTATGTTCAGGATTGCCTTCAAGCATGTGAAACATTGTAAATACGTAGATCTACCTTATTCAGGTTATCTAACCATAGGCCTACAGGTGATAGGAAATAGGAAACACCAATTTCTCTATCTCTTGTTGTGTTTGTTGGCCGTTTATCTCTTGGTTGCAGTGCAAGGAAATATCGAGCTTACTATTCGAGTATGTTCATTAGAAAGCATGGACAACTCATGCGGCATGTTTCGTTATCAAAACGAGTATATGCAGGTAAGTCAGGCACTCGCAGGTAGACATCCAAATCTAAAGCGTCCAGCGTATTTTATGGTTCGATTTAAACGGGCCTTTTGCATTCTTGCAAGTCGAATATGGTTACCCTAATTTGCAAAATTTAAATGAGCTAAATTTAGGCATATTGGAGTAACGTCCAGTGAACAGACTCAATCGATAGAAGTAAAAAGACTGATTTTAGAGCAAATCGTTGGGTTAGCTTCAGAAATAACGTTTCGCAACATTTCTATCTAAATATTAAAGCGTACGCTTTGTCAGACGAAAGTCGCTGGATTTCAAGGCTCGTTTCTATCAAAAGTCTCTAGGTACTAGAATGTCTGATAGCTGACCTCTGCATGACACTACTGGTCTGTGGAGTCCTGAAACTCGCATCAGACATTACATATTCGCCTTGTCCTTCGTCCGGGGACCGTTTCTTGATGAATATGCAAAATAGAGCTATGGAGAGGTTCTAACTAGAACCTTCATTTATAATTTCGTAAAGATACCTGTAGAGGGCCATTGTCCGCTTATGCATTGATATGATAAGAATAAAAAATAGATGAACGACATTGAATTAGTAAATATGTTGTACACATTGTGTATCTTACTTGTAGGTATAAGTCTAACGTATTTTGTGGTTCGAATAAAGTTAGTGCGACCGTGGTATAATTGTACAGCTTTTCAACTTGATCGTTTTTTTTCCCCTTTTTATTTAGTATGTTAGCTGAATTCACACATGTACTTATTGTTGAAATTTAACTGCACAATCCGGTTACGCATTTAATAAACCTCAATGATTTCAGGGGTGTATTTCGACCTGCGACGAAAACGGTTGCAACTCAGCCTTATCAAAATTAACCTCCTCAAGTTGGACCGCGCATTGGTTACTGATAGGAGTCATCAGCTTCGTCTCGGTATCCTTGTGCAATATCGCGGCACGGCTATAGGAGTGTCCGTCTGATAAAAGTACCCCCCGAGACCACCTCTGACCCCCGACAAGTAGGGCTGTATGTTACACGATATGCCACCAATACACCGTCGTAGGAAAAAAAAAAACCCAATTTTTGGGCCCGTCTCTTTAGGTGCCGCCAAACAATTTTCATACTTTTCGCTACTGTCAAACTGCGGCAAATCGACGGCGACGCTGTGTGTTGGTGCAGTAGCCCTCCGCGGTCCGAGGTCGCCAGAGTGGTTGTTCGCAGTTAGGCCAGGCGTACTAGGTTGTCGCAGGGCCATAAACTATTGCGTAAGTTTTTAGTTGAAGGATATTGTGTCAAATGAACGCTGTGGGGCAAGAGTATTTCAGCTTGTTCGGAACCCAGAAACAATTAACACAACGTTAATAGATAGTTGTATGTATTTACATATTTTTGTCATATACAGTTGTCGGTGTTATGTATACTTTTGTAAGGGGCAGAGGCTGTTAGCTACTTTGTTTAGTTATAATTTCTATATACAAACTGTATCGACAGTGCATTAGGTCTATTCGAATCTAAAATAAGTGTAATCAACTGGAGCTACGTATTAAGTTTGTATGAACAGGGGCGTGATTATAGAAATGAGTCAATCCTTCATCGTATACGGACTTCAGTAGGCGCCTCACATGAGCCACACCCACGGCTACCGAACTCTATCGGCAATTCATGCCCGACTTAGCTTTTCAATCCATTGAATTAGTGTTGAATTTTCAATAAGTGGTCTTATATCATATGGTATCTCTAAAAGGTCAAGTATTTAGATAGAAAGGCAAATTTTATGAAACTCGTTAACAATCGCGCCTATATTTTGAAACGTAATGAGTGAAGAATTGTTGTTACATATTTAGAGCCGCATTTGGCCACCCAGACAACGTGTGCGTGTGGCTGTCTATAGACGCTAGGATTTTACACTATAAGTAAAACATGTAGGAATTCGGAGGTTTCCAAACCGGAACGCTAGCAATTCATTCACGTTGGTCCGCAACTATCGTTCCCTGACTGCAATTACCGATGGCCAACTCTTTTGCTATTGCATCTTCCACAAAAACCTTTTCCTTTGCAAATCAGTCTCCTCTCACAAAGGATTGCTTCATATATATCTCTTTCTCTCTCTCTCACTTTGCCTGTTGTGTGTTTCGTGTGCCTAGATTTTGTATGTGTGTTAATGTAACCTCTGCAGATAAGTGTTTGTGTGCATCTGACGCGTGGCGTGTGAGGTCGAAATCGGACCTCGTATCCGCCTATTCCAATGGCCTGACAGCGTCCTTGACCACTTGCGAATGATATCAGGGCAAATACTGGGTATTCTAACCTGCTGTGCGCAGAGATGCTATGCTCCCATCGACTACCTGTGTTATTTTATACTTTGATAAGTATGATTAAAAAAATCATGTTGTAGTAGCGCTTTATAGCGTCGTATGCTAGTTGAATAACCCAGTGAAGCTCTAATTGCATAGGCGTTTCTTACCGCACGCGACCCAGTACGGTCTCAACGGAACATCTGCTCCTACTCCATGGACACCACGAAGCAACTACAGAAAACTATATCACACTTTAGTACAATATGTTTCTGTTTGTAATGTTTCGGTGAACTGTTCGAAGAGGCCTCTGTTATGAGAATGCTGATTTTTGCGAGGCCGGCAAGGGGGCTCTGTTAGTTCTGTTCTATCGTTGGCTAATTCCAATTCTGCTAAACATGCGATACCATCGGCTTTGTTCTCGATAATATCGAATCTTTACTTGGCCTTCGGTTTATGGAAATAACAGTACTCTCACGGTGCTTTTATCAGCTCAGAGAGAGTTCCACGAATACTACATCATCGTATAAAAAGTGCCTGCTGGGTCGGGGTGTGTTTAAAAAGCACCACTAGAGCACCCAGTTCTTCTGACTAAATTCAGTATTTCATATCGCTAATAGACGATGATTGAGTTCGACTCTGTCGATTCTATTGGAATAGAGCATCAAGTTGAGTGGCAGCTTTAGCTATTCCAATGCAGCAGGCAGAAGATGCCTTAAAAATCATCTGTCTTGTATTCTCTAATCACTTAGATACGCCATATATTATATTTAATGTTATTTTTACATTCCTACTACAATTACATTGCCTTCAATATCCATACTTTATCCTCCTGTCAGGTTCTTTACGTTTGTCGGCCGTCGGTTTGAATGTTAGCGGGCTTCTGTTCTCCTATTTGTGTTTGTTAGGCCGCGAAATGTTTTTTTTTTTTTTTTTTTGTTATTTTCTAAGCTAAGGTAACGCAAACCTAGAAGATTGGAAGACTTTCCTCCGGTGGACAATTGGTTACCACTTAGTCCGACACCATAAAGTGGGACATGAGGTCGTCTTTCTGGTGTGATATACTTTTACCAGGGTAGATTTTTAATTCGAAAATTAGCAATACCAAGCTTAAAGTACCATCTGTGCTTTAAATTCCCGTGTCGTCCTTTGATGATCTCTGAATCTAAACATAAGTAATTCTGTTGCATAGTGCTATCGTTTCGATGATATCCTTTGCTTCATTTAGCCTATAGTCTGTAGTTATTTTTCCCAGTACTTTACTTTTATGTTACAGTAAAAATGCAAGTACTCGCTTTTTTATTATTGAGATAGATATATATTTATAAACGTATATTATTATTATTGAGCTGAGCAGACAGCCTTTCGACAATTACAATACTTCTTTTCCCATCATACCCATGGATTCGAAACAAATTATTATTTTTTTTTATTAATAATAATAGAAAATAGAAAAAGTATCGTTTAAGTTGTTCGTCCAAGGACAAGTTAGCTATGATAGCCGTGAAGCTGTTTTCTTTGAGACACTCTGAACTCGAAATTATTATCGGATGTTAAAGTAGTACTAATGCTAATAGAATATGCCACACTTAACGGAAGTCTCTAGAAGGTACTTAGTTACCTCTTCAACGATCAGTCCATTGATTTTAATTAATAATTGGTAGATGTTTCAGTTGAGTGCTACATTTGAGTAGATCAATTAGGGTACTTGCAAAAGGGGGTAACCAAGAAGCTTATATTTCCTTCTTTGTTTAAGAATAACACTTGACCTAACAGTAAAAGGGCGACCTCAGCAGACAGGCAAATTTACCGGCCGCGCCGTGGCCCACCGGCGCAGATCCCAGCTGGAATACGAAGCGGGTTTTTTCGTGTAGATGGCGAAATCGCATAAATTTATGTTTGCCATAAACACGTATTCTGAACAGCATACACCGATTTATGTGGCTTATATTTGTTTTCTACTTTATATGCATCAGTTAGAAAAGCGAAGACTCGTAATTTTGCTTTCTTTTTTTTCTTTTTATCGTCGATCTTCGCCGTTAAAACTTAGTTTACTGACCCTTTCAGATAATCCATCTATCTTACCGTTGTTGACAAAATCCATCAAGGAGCCATTCAATACGGTGCCATCACCATCTACAGATATCAACACAACCATACAATAATTGGTTGATTGTAATGATAATCTGCTTAATAAATAACGTAATTGCTTTCATCAGACAGCTCTCGTATTTGTATTAGTCTAGGCAAAATGTAGCATTGATGGCCCATTTCAGGGCTACACTGTAGTTCCGCAGCATTCGCACAGTATCTTCATTACCACAAGCTAACTGCATGGGAAGTAAGATGGCCTGCTTTTTAGAATTGTTATTTTCCTTCGACGTTCGGGAATGCGCTGAGCAAGAACGATTCGTAACCATTTCTGACTGTCGTTTGTGATCGATGTGTGAGCGTTCCGGCACAGTATCCCTTGTTTCATCCTAGACTCTAGATGACAGATGTTTACGATGCTTCAGACATATCGATTCCGTCGTACCACAGAGTCCTTCCTGGCATCAATGGGCACTATTACATGCTCCGCATGCTACTTCCCTGCATTTGTCACTATGCATTCATTTCATACACAGTGGAGACCATGCCAACTGTACTATCTATTTACTGCAGCAGTACAAGAACCACACCCTGCCCTAGCCTTCTTGATTCAGTGTATCTCCTATAGTAGCCACGGAGCTACAACACTTGACCTGTTTTCGCTAAATGCGCGGACCCTCGAACACGTTACCGCTGCACTCAGTGGACACGCATACACATTCCTCGTTGAGTGCCTCACTATACTCTAGATCTAATCTTGCATATTTTCCTTCGCTTACGGTTTTGTATAGAGCTTTCATGCTTTCCAGAACCACAATAGTTTTCCTAGATATTAGGTCCACGTGCATCGTACTTTCGACCACAATACCAGCCTTTCGAAGATTTACATTCAGCCAGATTACAAAGCTTACAGTTTTACAGGTTATTGTTTTTCCTGAATCAATGATAGCGCTAACTATTCAGTGAATAGGCCAACATCAACATCGCCCATGATATACAGGAGGGTTTCCTCTAAAGCTGCTGCGCTGTGCAGTACTACCTCGTCACTCGTTGCTCACTAAGCCGTCTTAGCGATTTTATTCATAAGGCAAGTGATTATTTATGCTGTCCGTGTTATAGGCCCTTCCGTCCAGAGCCCCGACAACAAATCTGTCTGGAAAGCATCTAGGTTTTTTTTAACAAATATCATCTTTCTACTTGAGTCAGGCAGCTTCTGTTGTAGCCGGCCACACGTACTGCTTACCCTATCATAACCCTCAGTAAATCAAATGTAAGCCCTAGAAGCTAAGTTTGCGGACGCCAGACTTCATCGAACTGAGAAAGAAAAAAAGCCATTGATATCAACATACCGATTCCGGTCGGCTATAGGGATTTCTCGTAGGGATCGTACTTACCGTATCAGATTGAACAAAGCACTATAACTTATTATTGAAACAGCAAATTTTTTTTTGACATAATTATACAACTTCCACCCTACTCGCATGGGTTAAAATTTTGCTTACGAATTGTTGAGTGACCAAACTTCATTCGAAAGGGAACTCCGCACTATGACTTGTACAAGATTCGCAAGCAGCGATGTACGTGTTGGTGCATTGATTAGAGGGGCTAATAACTACGGTAAATGGAAAAGAACGGGACCATAATGTTTAACCTGTTGATTCGTTGTAGGAAAGTTAATTTGCGATGTTCAGCGGTACTCCATTATGAGAACCAAGTAATTTATCTTATCCTAGGTTTAGAGCATAATTATCGATCAGAACCTAAGTAACTGAATGAATTTGTATATAGGATGCGTTCTAGGATAGTGCCTTGCGGACAGTCAGATGTCGCTCAGGAGTCTGGATGTTCTTACTTGGGCGAATTTTGAGATGTTTCCAGCTTCGTCTTGTCTCGAAGTGCAGGATGATTTCGCGCGTCGGATAGCGTCGACCCAGAGTTTGTTCTACACTTTCGACTAATGAATATGTTTTATGAAAGATGTTAGATCCCGTTGAACGGCGAGTGGTTGTCCACTCGCAGTGATTAATATCGGAACGTTATCCGCAGCGAATTTTCCTCTTTTTTACTGGACCCGACCGTTACCATCTTTATTTCTTTACATTTTTGTCAAGTGTATATACGAGTTGAATACAAAATAATATTGTGAATATATAATGTTACTGAGTAGAAATCTGGTGCTGACAGGCACTCAAGAGGCTTTTTTTTGAGTTGGAAGTTAAAACTTCAGGCATCCGTGATCCGAGATCAAAAACCTTTTGTTCTGATCGGCCGGGCGGACCGGAACGAGGCATTGTCGTAAAGAGTGGGCCTTTTCGGGCTTATAGCTAGATGAGGCAGTCTCGTTTATCAAGCCCATGCTTGTGCCCTGTATCCTCCAGCACTCCCTTTGCTCAATGACAAGCGGTCGATAAATAAACGATTGCCGTAATCGTTCTTTGGTGGCGTCTTATTCCTATATTTTATGGGCAGATATTAATGTTCGAGCGTTGAGGTTCTGTGGCTACGTCTTTCGTTCATAGTTTAGTTCATTTTGGCCGAAATAATTATGCGAACTGCCATACCGCTAGCTAACAAAGGAAGTTTTGCATTTCACACATGGATCTGGCCGAACCCCCAAGTGAAATTGTGCGCAGTGATTATTATATGTATTTTCTGACGGTAGTCGACACCCGGCGGTCTTCGCTGCTATAGTGAATCACAGGATGTACAGTGGGCAATAGACGAACCGTTTTCTCATGGCGGCCGTATTTGACTCGCGTACAGATCTGCATATCTTGAGCTTATCTTAAGATTGGTAAGCTTATAAAAATATACCAATTGTAGATGCCTCTTAGACAATTTTAGAATAATTATCGAGCCTATCATATCTATATCCATATCTCTACGTAGTTGTGTAACCGATTTGGGATAAGTCACAGACAAGTCGTTTATTTTTTTTATAACTATTAATTAGACAATTACAAATCGAATTTAAAAATTATCGCGTGATCTACTCCGTGTACCGGTAATGATAGGTAGGCAAAGGGTCGGAAGAATAAAATGCTAAACGGAAAATTTCCACTACGATCATTTTTATGCCAAGTCACCACGATGCACTTTTGTCCTAATGGGTCAGAATCGGACACCGTGAGAATTACTTCGGTCTTCCTAGTGCCGAAATCATACTGAATGATTGGCAGAATTTGCTTTGGGGAGTACGTCTGGACACAGAACAGAATTGTTGAAACCTTTGATGTAGCATAAAACACGAATATCACGAGATCCATCGCATCCTTTTGTTCTGCATATTTTTAAGGAACCGACCCATTCTCAGTGTACTAGAAGAGAGATCAGAAACAACAAATTCGCAATAATTATTTACAGGGGAGTCAGTATTGCATTGTAAGACACCCGGCCACTTCTCAACGGCTGAGGCTACATAAAATTAGGTGGTTGCCAAAGGCTGATGAAGATGTATCTTACTGTGACTCCAGATGGAGACCCGAAGGATATCAATGGCAAACACTTGAGTCGATAACACGTCTGTTAGAGCACTGACACGTCGTGTGGCGTGTCGTATTTTTCGTACTGTATTGCCTTTTGTAGCTATACGTCTTCTAGCTGGAGGACACGCTCCCAATATAGAGAAAATGAACGAGTAAATCGCTCAGATTCGTTTTCATCACTAGTTGTTAGACACGTCGCTAGGTAACGAACAGACATCAGTCATCTTGTCACCCTATAAATTCTCTTTTCTATGTTCTATAATAACTATATAAAGTTTGTGTAAATTAAATACAGACAAAAACGCTCTTGATAGCCATATAAATGAACACGCACCTCGTACCGTATTTTTCACGTTTTTCTTCTTAAGTTCATTACTGATTATGGAAACATTGTGGGTCATAATCAACGTGCCATTGTCGTCGTCCGTTCTTACGAGCACCTACGTGTTCTGTAGGCCGAGGTTTCCTAGCCTGGAGTTGTCAAACTTTTTGCCATCAGCTTGTTTCTGATTAGAAGAAATAACATTATAGCTATAATGACAACCACTATAACGGCAATCGAGATGTAGATTTTCTTGCGAGACCTTTAAATAAAATAGGCAAAATGACACACACGATTTAGTTAGTTTGCGAGAAATCGGCATCCCTTTACGAAAGCAAAGTGGGCCATAGGTTTCGGATGCGCTAACCTCTAGTGTTGTCCTATCCTTATGGCGAGCATAGCTTCTAAAAAACTCCAGTTCGCAGTAGAAGCGTGTGACGCCATGAAGTGCGCACATCTGGTAAGTCAAACAACTCCAATAGGACATAGCAACATAACATACGTATTAATAATATAAAGCAGATTATCATCGTAGCGAACGTCATTGATAACTTAGACGATTTTACTTTTGTAAGCTACGCAATTGGGTGTGAAGGTATCACCTCACACTGATCTTTTAAAAACTTTACCGATGAAACCGTTGAAGTTCGTGCTCATTCATTGCAATTGGCAAGACACTAAACATATCCAAGAAACGATTATACATAATAGAAGATTCTTCTCACAGAACACAATTTCAACCGCGCATACAGTCGCGCTTTGCAAAATCCACTGGATAAGTTCCGTTAAAGTACAATGCCATTGTTTCTAGCCGATGTTTGCAGCTAGAAATGGGTCGGCCTAATACTCACATATAATAATGACGATATATTATTATTTCAAATATAATCCTTTCTTATATCCATGCTAAGTTTGCGCAGGGGCATCATGATCCTCCAGAGGTAACCGGCTCGAATCATGTGATTCGCCTATTCTAGTTATTGATTTTAATTATGCTGCATTGTTTGTTTCTACTACAGTTCATCGATGTTACTAAGTAATGCTAACAACAATCATCGAGAATTTTATTCTGTAAATTTTACTTACCGCTGAACATTTGTTGAACCCTTCTTCATTTTCGGCGACGGCCGCTGGCGCGGAATATGAGTAGTCACAGATGTTTTCTGTTTATTAGGGACAGTTAGAGTGAGTCCTTCGGTTATGTAGATGGGCTGAAGATCCGAGATGCCGGAACTGTCATCCGAAACAACTGGTGTGTCATCAACCTCGATCACTATCCGGTCGGCCTTTGGGTCTGAAGGAAATCTGCTATTGATTTTGGTAATTCGTATTTCTGTTCAAGGACGTTAACTTCGATACGTCGCATCACGAAGCAACATCACTGTGTTCAGGCCCTTGCCAACTCAACACCTCAACTGAACCCTTTTTTTTTGGCTCACCAGTATGTTACTAGGTAATGCCAAGTTAACTAAATTCATACAGCAAATAATTAGTCGTCTATGTCTTAGCGTTGGAGATATGATACGAACTGCAAGTCATTTCAGGGCGTTTGTTAAGAAAAATATTAGTGTGCAGCAGTCCATGCTGGTAGACAGAGAATGACGCCCGCAGTGTATGCAGAGTACGTACGACATTTAAAGTGTCGTTTTATCTAATTCCACGATTAAAAAAATCGCGAACAATCAGAGAACGAAAAGTTTTGCCTTCAAACAAATATCGACGGCTATATATATTGCTAGAAAAAGAACACAGGACTAGTACAAGTAAAGGCTTTGTTATCATTAGGTCACCGATAGGCTAAACTTTTTGTTCAGGTGCAGGTATAGGAGATAACGATCACGGCTTACCTAGTGAACGTTAAAGCCCGCCTTTTTGCTATTGGTTAAAAACTAATTCCATTTGATTTTATTAACAACTAACATAGGATCATAGCTATTCATCGACGGATGCCGTGTACTGCGCTCAAGTCTTGCCCAGAACGTCGTTTGTTGATTTCTTTTCTTCTCAGAAATTGCTCTGCTCGATAGTTACGTACAAACGTTTATTAAGCTAATTTGGAACAATCGTTTTAATTCACAACACCAACAAAGAGCAAAAGACGTTAGTTCGTAGGTCAAATGAGGTTCGAAGACACCTCTAAGATAAATTACGCTTTTATGGCGTAGAACATTTCGCGGCTGATGTTTGCCATTTCTCTCCCGCTATTTGAAACCTCCCGTTACCCAACTTGGATTAGGGCTATGTTACTAACTTTTGTGAAGTGCACTCCCAATGCATACGGACTGTTAATACAGAAGAATTCAGACTGAAAACGCATAGCCAGCCATAGACGGATGCACGCTCCCCGATGAGGTTAATGTTATGGAAAGCATTCGAAGGATTGTCACGACCTAGCTTTTTTTTGGGGCGAGGTTGTTCACTACGAGAAATACTTCCGATCAAGGGTCAGACAGCAACAGAAATCCATTTAATACAATACTGGATAGGATATCTAGTGGCTTCGGCTATTTGTGTAGGTGGCATGATTGAACAGCAAGAACGCGCTATACGGCGCTATATAACTTGAACGCTTGAATTAAAGCTTATTATTGCTTTGGCTAAACAAACTTTCGATGATATCGGACGACCTGAACAAAGTATAAAAACGACTATCCTCTTTTCGCACATATTCGCTCCATCCGTGCATATCCTGATACACAGCTTCAACGTTCGGATGTATTTAAAACTTCTTTCTTCTTAGTATGATAACCGGCGTTCCCCCTTGAGCTAAAAAGTGCTTTTGCGTACGGACATTCAGGCACGGGCGGTTTCCAAGCTTGGCTACTCGACCCCCAAAACTTGGATGTGTGCCTTATAGTCTGGTAACGGGTGAAGGCATATGCAAGGCAGACTGCGTTGGAACGCTTGCTTCGAGATGAATAGAATCACGCTAAAACGCGTGCGAAGGAAGTTTTCAAAAGTGAACTTTTTTAAACAAAGTTCCTAACTTTGCTGCTCTCGAGATCTGCAATCAGCAATGGCATACCGACAGCGATCAGACAAAACTTGCTTAGAGATAAACAAGAGAAAATAAACTATAGAAAGTAAACATTTAGCTTAAAGCAATACATCGTAAAATTCTACGCGCGTCTCGGTCAATATATGGACATGCGTTCATAGAAACAACTATGATAATGAAATCTCTTTCAAGCGCTCTTCCTATCCCTGCCTATGGCTTTTCGTGGTAGGGAAAGCTATCATTCGAAACTTGCTCAACATTTCCATCTTAAAAAATCTCATTTCTGGGTTCGGAATTGGTTGGGTTTGTGTGTATGGGCGTCTCTTTTGAAGGACGGCCACAGCACAATTTTCGTAATTCATAAAGTGATCGAGCAAAGGGTTCGAACATCTAGACCACTGCACTGCCGATCAGATCACAGTCGTCTGTCAACGCGGCACGACCGTGGCTTCTGAAAACCTGAAGCTTTAAACTCAATGCGGTTGCGCAAGTTACCTAACAGCTGTAGCATTTTGCGTAAAAACTGCTTAATTTGAAGCGGCGCTGCTAACTAATATCGTTGGACAGTCAATGAATGACGCTCTAGTGCTAAAGGACAGTTGAATGGTCGAAATCAAAAAAAAAAAACTTAATTGGAACGTATCTCGGCTTGGAAATGACAACACACATCGAATACGCGAACAGAAGATATTACTTTTAAAATCTTATGTGTGAATACTTCAGCCTTCCTTATCAATGGCTGGTCTAATTACGAACAGTATTTTACATTTATAACTTACTAAATAACTAGTAATACTTACAAAACTATTTCAGGACATTTCTCAGGTTGTGGAATTTCAAAATCAATCTTGCTTATTCGGCTGGGCCCAACAGATGACGTTGAAAGAGGTCTGAAATGATTAAGCCCACATAGGAGTACCTGCATTCACCATAGAAAAAAGTCATAGTTCGCCCCGCATCCATCTACTACAACTCTCACGTGAGAATTTGAGCAATTTTTCCATAAGGTTGCGTGAAACATGCAGGTGGGAAACAATCCTCCCCCTTTTCACCTCGTAATTAGACTTATAGCTCGAATTGGGCAGCTAGATAATATATAACGATACGCGTTACTTCAAATGGCTATTCACTCCAG
Organism: Varroa destructor; assembly: GCF_002443255.2. NCBI lineage: Eukaryota > Metazoa > Arthropoda > Arachnida > Mesostigmata > Varroidae > Varroa > Varroa destructor. Next base: position 2,108,353 of record NW_019211457.1, on the reverse strand, counting down.
TTATACATAGCTGTGTAATAAACTGACATCAGAAAAGAGTTCTGATTCAGAAAAATACTGGAGTTTCAGCTCCTAATCGAATCCGAGACCTCGAATGCTGTGCTTGGCATAACAATGCGATTTGGAGAAGGAGCCGATGACCTACTCAAGTTTAGGTATAGTATCCACGTTAGGTGGAAGGGTCCCTGGTACTTCTGCTAATCTAATAATCCTGAAAAAGAGAAAGGAAATAGTTACAATATAATAGCATTCATTATAGAAGTGGAGTAAATGCTACGGTTTGAACAGTTTCGGTACCGAAAAAAAAAAAAGCAACGGCCAGCACGTACGCAGCGTTGAGGTGCAGCAAACGCTAATGAGATAGGCGACTTGTTTGAAAGTACAGGACATATTCGTACTGGAGTCATCATCGTTTTTGCCACTCTCACATATTGAAACCTTTTTTTCTCTGGCTAATAATATAGGTTGTCAATTCACAGTAGCCATGGCTACTGTTTTGTCCAAGGACTCCCAAGACACCTACGAAGCATCAATGGGTATTACTACAACAAGTAGATACGGCGTCTTTTTTCATTCTTTCTTCAAACCAGGCACGTTTTGATGGGTCTTTCTCAAATGAAAAAGCTGATTACACTCAATTTGACTCCTTGCATAGCCAGCAGTTCTTAAGTATGAAGTTGGTGACGTCCGTTACTTCGATGTGTCCCATCAGATCGGAGGATCCAACTTCTTCACGTAAACATGAGAGTTTTTAGCTGCTTTAGAAATTTACCATTTTTCGATATTTCGCCTGTTTATCTATTGGCTGTCTAGTGTATTGAATTAACAGGCTGTCGATTTGGCCGCGTTGTAACACGACGTTGTAACGTAATCGACAATCACTGACCTTCAGCGTTGGTGTTGAGCGAAATGCTCTTATGGCACAGTGCAAAATTCAACTTCAATCTCACCGAACAAGATCTCTCCTATGTCTAAACATTTTCTTTCTCTGTTTTTAACTTCCATTTAGCACGTTTTGTAACATTAGGGACGACCATTTATACTAATAGCAAGTGGTTACAAATCCAGTCGTCTTAATAATGGGTGTTTTCAACGAGTGCCTGTCGCTACTGAGCACACGGATGAGCACAAGTAGGATTGATTGATTTTTCCCTTTATTTTTGTCATTCCAACGTTAATTAGACAACCGCCGTCAAATCCTTTTATTAAACAATTGTCATTAATCGTTCCCATAACAAGGCTGACAAAAAAATTTACTAGAGAAAGTGAAGATGGCAAAACTGCATCGTTTATTATCCCAGTATCGATTTCATTATGGACACTAAAAGCGGCCAATCAGATATATTCGTCTGTTGTTTTCTAAAAGAGGCAAAATATCGTCCAAAAAATTGTGAGCCCACATATGCGATTTTTAGCGTAGATTCCGCGTTCGGAATCACAAGACATCTACTGCGGTAATTCGTTGAGGCTGTGCCCGCGAAACGAGATTGGCGGTACTTTAAGTGGCAGTACTGAATATATTTTCAAAGCGACTCCATTACTTCGAGTGTTGGCAAGGTATGGGCTCAAGAAGGAAACCACAAGATAGCGCTCAGCGGCAGCAAATGGAGAATGACCACGGCTCCGAATCAACGCCTGCGATCACGAGGTGACTAGTGTTGCCAGCTTACAGGTACTTTCACCGCACCGCAGCCGACATTAAACACTACGGGACTGATGTTTAGGGTATCCAGACGACGTTTAAACTAGCCTCATCATTTCTGCACGGTCTTGCCTTGTTGAAGAGATGTATACTAGATGCTGATTGCTGTTTGGTCTGTCGTAAACACAAAAAAATTAGACTTTCCCTTCCTACGCCCTGAAAGATATAACCCGCTACTACCAAATATAGGACAGACACCTTTTTTTTTTTGGCAAACTTTTCGGGAATCAATTTTGATGAAGTTTTCATCGAAACTCACTATGGCCCTCCCTGATAATTATCGTAGATAGATCTTTTCACTTTTAGCTTAAAATCGTGTTCTAGCAATTCTGCCGTTCTAAGATATCACCGTATTTGTATCCCTAACGTGTTCGCAATTGGGTTGTCATAATTACCACAAACATGCCTACTGCAATCGCGGTCTCATCACTCACACAGAGATCCTTTGGAGCTTCCACTGTGTATTATAACGAATCGAATTGGTCGGTCCCACCTGAGAGGCGTACTACTACTCTTTGTTCGTCACCTATAACTCTACTTTTACCCGAGTGATTGAGCACATGGACGCATATATCCGTGGACGTCATGGCCCCATCACGTACGAAAATTGTGCCTATAGTTTCAGAACGCGCTTCCATTGCTCGTCACCACAGTAGATCGAATCTAGGACAAAATGTAAATTATATTCGATGAATTGATGACTGTCTGCGTTAAGGCCTTTGAAGGAGTCGGAACTTACAAACGATCATTTACACGGTCCTCAACGGGCTGAAATTTGCTTTCGGATGCAGTGTCGGAGTCGGAGTTAGTGTCAGATTTCGAATCCGATTCTGACTCCTCGTCCTCATAAGGCTCCGAGACATCTTTCATAGTATAAAACAGGCCAGCCGAATAGCAGCCCGATAAAACCGCTTCGTTGTCTGCAAGGCTTGAAATAGGCACGCGAAAGCGCCCCTTGCCAGGGCTTGTCGCAATTGTCGACTTTATGAAGCAATAGCACTAATGTTGATCCGTCAACGCTCGAGTATTTTGGCTTGAGAGTGTCACGTGCTAGCAGGACTCTACAATCGAGCGCTGGAGCAGTTAATAGGCCAACATACTTCGATGTCCAGAAGCCTTGGATATGATAACTCCAGCCATTTTTTCAGCTCAGTGAGTAGTACGGAGTGCATTGCAGGACGGTGCGCCAATTGGGTGATCAGGATTACTCTATCTGCGTATGCTTGTGAAAGTGTCCTGATGCGCTGGTGGATTACCTGTCCAGTTGTAGTTTCTAAGGTTGGGCAACGTTAACCGCCGTGACACACAAAAGCATAGCCTGAATGGAGAATTTATTCGATGTTTCTTGCAACTGATGTTTATTTCATCATCAAAGAACTGATGCAGCATGGCTGATAGAACAGTTATTTATTACCCGTAAATACAAACGAGTTTAGTGGTAAAGACTATGAGATTACCTAATAAGCGAAATGTAAAGAGAAAGCTTCCTCAGTATCGTCTCGTTAGGTTCTTGGGGGGCTTGGATCAGCCAAAATTACTGGGAAAAGTCGGTATTCGTGATTCTGTAACGGCCTTTTGTATTTGGTGTAACATTATAATCTGTAACAAAGTTTTTCTGTTTGCAGAGAAACAATATATTTTGTTAAAAAAAAACAATTTCGTCTTTCTGTAAACATGTGGGTGAAGATTTCCCTGCGCTCTCTCTACAAAGTGCGAATATAATCTCGTTAGCTGTTTTATTTAACCCACATAGTTGACCCGAAAATAAGCATTATTTTGTATCAAATTAAAGTAAAAGAATTACTAGGCTTTTACGAGTAAATTCGTCGGACTTGAATGGCTGCAGACGAAACTGGCCTGGTGAAATCTCCAGTTGTGTGGAAACTGGTTGAGCTTCCTCTAAGCGAGCTAGTCTTAAAAGAAAAACTTTTGTCTCGAATGTCAACTTTCAGTTGGTTAAACTTTGTTCCTTGAAAGTTGCAGTGCTACGTAAGTTGATCGAAAATTGGTAAAGACATTAAACCAAGAAACTTTAAGCGAAAGCAATGTAAGAAAAAACAAGAAAACATTTTAATGATAGAAATTCAGCGAGTGTTGAAAACGAGCGAGGAGGTGGCGAAGTATCTAGACCTGAAGGACAAAAACGCATTGCTTTAATCGAAAAGGCTTCTCATGAAAACAGAGCTTGGAATCTGAAGGTATTTTACATGCATAGAGCCATAACCCAGATAGCTGGATATGCAGAAGCAAAGCAAAAAATGAGCCCCTATTTAACTTAGTCGAGGTTAGCTAAAAATGCGTATGGTGTAATCGACGTGCAATTAGCGAAACTTTAATAAACAAAAAACATCTCTGAATCATACGATTACGGTAGGCGAGGCATGGTTCAATCTCTGGTAAAAGAACAGCGTTGCCCTGACTGCATTTACTGTTATAAGATAAACGCCAGGAATGAAATGAAAATTCATCAGGTTCGCTTATAAAGGCCTAGCAATTTTCAGAAACCCTTTCCTGAGCAGATCATACATATTGAAAAAAAAAACTAGAACTTTTATGTTTATCTCATTAAATATTTCAACGGATGCCGAAATAATTATCCTAAACGTTATATTTTTACCATTTACATTGCAGCCTACCGGAAAACCTAACATGTTAATTTCCGCCAGTCAAAGTACGATATCTATCTATCTATCTAACAACAATAACAATTATGGACATCAATAATAACTAACACAGTACGAATTTCGAATACTACATATCCCTTCTAGCCTCTATAAGCAAAAAAGGCTGATATAAGCTGATGAGTGAAGTTAGATGGAAGGACCGAAGACGCGCGCGAGCGTTAAAAATGGAGGCAATTGAATTCGGTTGCTTGAATAACGTGGTCACTCATATGTGCCGTCTGTGGGTGAGGCCAGATAACATAAAGCACTATTTCACGCTCATTTGTTTGAACTTAATTCGTGGCCATTCAGCCAAAAGGCAAAGCCTGTTTCATTCAACGGTGCCACATCAAAGCTTTCCATGGTCATTGAGTCAATACAAGTAGCAGAATTAGTGAACTACAGTATTAAATAGAGATAGAAGTTCTACATAAACAGTAGTAATTGAATCATATATACTGTTATTCGCAGATAGAATGTTCGAGATTCAAAAAACGTATCGAAAAAACAAGGTTTTATGTCATTTCCTATGAAGGATCAAGCTTGATAATATCCGAAGCATGACATGAATCGGAGTGTAACCCACATAGCAATACTCGTTTATCAAGCCATGCAATTGTCGAGTTGCTAGAGTCCAGCAGAACGTTGTCCCACATCCTGAAAGTAATTACTGGCGGATCTATCAACAATATAGCGTTACTATTTGACCTAGGAAAGTAATTTTCATCGTAGAAACCCAAGACATTGGATCTTATGCAAGAAGCAGATGACAAGAGCTATCTGCACTAAGCTGAACCTTATGGCTTTCCAACCCTGAAATTCCCAATCAGGGTTCACGAGCTCTAGCTGTTGCCAGATTCGAAGTTCCCACCAACTTTGTTGTGTCTACATACATTGTGTTGCCGGATAGATAAGTTCCGTAGCCGCAGACCAGCAATCCGGCAAGGAAAGTTTTCTATTGACTGTGATCCTCGTACTACATTTATTAAAAATATATCTATTTGTTAGCATGAACAGCCCGTTAAGCTGAGCTACATTCGACTGTGTAAGACAATTGTTCCGCGGTATGTGTATTACTATATTATAAAGCTTATTATACATATAACACCTTGCAATTTTAAAGCGAGAGCGATAGGATGCATTGGTACGCGAGTAAATACCATGCTCTGATACTTTCTAAAAAATTCGAGAACCTATTATACTAAAAAACCGAAACTTCGATCGATGGTCGCGCATTGGACAGCTAGCTAGCCGTCGAAATACCCTAGTAAAGCTGGTTAGATTGTCAGAAGTACTTGTTTCTAACTGACACTCGGTAGGATGTGCCTCACTATATTCAGCTCTCTGGAGATTGTTACGGAAGCTATGCGATGCGCATATAGCCGTATATCAGAACCTATATGGGCTCACTCTTTGTCCCTACTCAGTTCGTTTACATGATTCGGTTTGACCGTATAATCATTATAAATTAACTCCACCATATGTTGTTTATGCGAAAATTCCATATCTATCTTCCAATTCCCGTCTTATTTTTTTTAAAAAAAAAAGTTAATTTATTGGTATTAGAAGCACTCCAGCCGATTGAATGGATCAACCAATTATTGTTTGGAAGGATAGCTTCTATCAGTAAGTAGTAACGAGATGAAGCTATGCCCGGAACAAACTAGAAAAAAAAACTATGCTCTTTTTTATTCCTTCGCTTTAACATCGCTGTCTACTAAAAACAACAAAAAAAAGTCTGCCAACAAAAATATAAGTGAACTGTGTAGAGTAATTATAGAGGAAAAAAAAACCTGTGCCAATGACAACACCATTCTAAAGCAAAGTCAGCTATCATAGACATATCGATGCGTTGACCATCTATTAGCGTTGCTATTCTTTGAGATCCAGTGCTGCTTGAATGCTAGATCGGGCTATCTGGCCGGGAATTCAGCTACGAAACCATTCGAAGAAACGCGGATCTAAGTCTAATGCTTTCTGAGATATAGCTTTTTGACTCAGAGTGGGACAAAATTTGCTGATTATAATAATAATGGTTGAAAATGTTACTACCAGGAACTATATTTTGCCAATGAGTGCTCCATGCCGCCCAGAGGTAACATATGCAGATATGCGGATCAAATTGTTTGCACTGACAGACACTGTTAAGCGTATTCCGTTCCGGATTCGGAGACGTTTAAATGATTTACTGAAGTTTGATAACGGGGCCGAGATGGTGGGACTCAAGCGCATACCTCTACCGCCAGATCCATTACAAGTGAAGCTGTTGAAGGAAGTGGTTAAATGTGTTCGAATCGAGGCGTGGACCGCAACAGTTGAAACCAACTCGGAGGCTATATCGTACATATCTGAATCTCTAGCTCGAGATGTCCTGCATTCGTGGCTTTCGAAGGTCAAGAATCGAAAAGCGCGTCGTTTATTGGAGCGCATTGTTAGGGATTTTCAATTTACGAAAGCACCATTTGGGGTCTTTGGTATAGCGAAATTGTTGGATCTACGAAGGACCGATGTCCCAATGAAGTGGGTCCTTCAGCATAATTTGCTAGCAGAAAACGTTCACGGGTATTATATGTTGTGTCCGATATGCATCAATCCATATGGACGATATCGGGTTCCGAACTTCAGCGTTGCCATGAAGGACTCAGCTCAACATATTTCAACCTTTCATAGACCGGCTGCTATTGCGAAGCAGCAAACTATCCCCATTAAGGCAGTGATAGAACTAATGCTAGAAAGGCTCGTTACTGAGTACATGTTTTCGTGTTATTCCGCTTTGTGGCACAAGCGATCAACAAAAACGTGACGATTCCCCCTGGTCGAAAAATTTCAACGAAAACTTTTCTGCTTACCTTCAAGCTAAGGCAAATATGACAATGATAAAGTCGCCGTCTGCTAGGCATATAATTAAAGTAAACCTATCTAGAATATAACAGGATATTGATCTTAGCCACTGGCCCCGCTTGAGCATAAGGACATATAACAAATTATTAGCTCATTTCTTTTTTTTTTTTTCGTTTATTTAAACCTATTTATTGGAGCGGAAACCATTATCGGCCTGTTTGTGATTCAATTAGTAATAATTTATTCACAGTGTGACTGATACTGTGACATTTTGATGTCACAGTGATACTGAGTGTATCTGCTTCTGTGTACTTCGAAGCTGTTTGCTAAACCGTGTTACTTAATCATGATTGATAACAAATATGATGATTTTACAATATGAGCGACTATATCGATGATGTTTTCTCCAAGTACAAACTATACAACTAATAAAAAAAAATATGTAAATTTACGAATTAGATTTTTGCTCGATTTCAATCGGTCCATGACCCATGTCCCCATGAAGCTCACAGTTTGCCGGTCGATTGAGCCCACTTCGGATGGACTCGCGTCGAAGTAAGGCATTTCGTGATAAAACCAGCCGATTGTGTGAAGCAATGGTTGACTAATATAATACCTAATGTAAAGGCTATCTATGGACGTCAAATAGACTGCAATCAAAAATCAACGCCGTTTCCGCCCAGACGGACGCACGGACGGACATTAATTAGCAAGCAAATATGGTCAGTGATAAACAGACGATGATAAATAGATACTGAATACTGCTATATATTGGCGGATACATTTTGTTCGTAGGTAGAGTATTTAAATAATGCCGATAGCTTTTTGAGCTAAACAAAGGGCGAGACAGGGCAGGTGGCGAAAAGGCACATCCATTAGTAGAGACTGAACTCCCATGATGGGTCTATGAGCGCTTTTAAATTCTTCAGAAAAAGAAAAGGAAAAGAAAACGCTTTGAAAAATAAAAGCGAATTCAGTTTTGAAACAGTCCAGTAATCTGAGATAGTTTGGGTGAGTTTCGCATCGTTGTCGATAGAAAGCTGAGAACGATCACAGTTCTTGTTAAATACTGGGAAATGCGTTTCAAACGCCAGATACATATGACATCCAACTGTGTGGTAACTACTAGTAGTAAGTATTGTATTTATTAGATTAAACCTACAGTTTTTGTGGGTTACCTTTCACGTAACCGATATTCTGTTTGCTTATTGTGAAGAATTATGGTGTCCCTGTAAGGTGCTATTGAAGAAATGATTCTTACAGATCTACTTGTTTCAGCAACAGAAGTCAACACAGGAGAACGAGTGCCCAAATTAACCGCGGTATGGGGGGCTATTATCTTGCCGCTTGGCAAAATTCTTCAGCGGTAGGCACTACTGACATGCTGGTCTTCTAATCAGCAGCTTGAGTGCTGATTAACTTAGATTGTCTAAGGATAAAATGTTTAGTCTTGAAAAATCCCATGTTGCCGTCAAGGACTATTTATGCCAGTGACGAGATTTGCAACAAATCACTGCTCTTCGATTTGCTGACATAAACGTTATTTCGTGACCCTTCAATCGTGCCACTTAAGGGAAAAAATTTACTAAAAAAACTTTCGTACCTCCTGTATTGGCAAATAATCACACGCGCGTTCTCTTCATAATCCCGTTCCATCTCACATATATTCTCTTTTAGCTATTATGGTTCTTCATTTAAGGATATTATTACATAAATTATTTTAAAAATATCCTATTACCTTGCCTACTACAGTTACAGGTAATTACGATAACCTGAACGTGCGTAGGTTTCTCAGCAGCGTACCTGTTCAAAAGGCTTCGTCTATAAACAAGGAAGCCTCCCTTGTGATTCGGATCATCGAATCTGTTAGTCGAAAAGCACTTCTACTGGAAGATCACGAATGACAGTATAAACCAATGAGTCAGGGCAATAAATTGCACTTCGTCACCATAAGCAGGCATATGCGAATTGCGTGACTTCACATTAAAAATTAATTCAGAAGGGCTTCTTCACTTGAAAACCCACTCGATTCTAACAATCGGTATTGCACCGTATTACCCGTCGTTTTAAAAAGAGTTGGTGGCTTTTGGCACCTATAGTGACAACTTCCGTTGGTCGCGAAGCTGAATATTGAACAGTTATCGTCCACGGCGAGTTGACACGTTCGATCCCTAAGTTTAGACACGATAAAGTACAGTCCGTTGATTTTACTTGAGAACTTATGCACTAAACTTACTATGTGTGGCACATTCTCTCCCTATGTAGATATGATCAGGTAAGAACCGAAGTGTGTGATGAACCGGCTGTGCATAAGCTAGCCATATCGTATATTCCTTGGTGGGTCCAGACGATCTTCTAAAGTGTCGCGAGCTTTCCTTAGGCGGAGCACCCCGGTGATTTGGCTCACGGTCTTACTGACTTGCAGTTTAAACGTAGCGATTGACGCACAAAGAGCGACACCTTTTACCGGTCTTCCAGTACTACCGTGGCTATTTCCAATTCACTGGCCATGATTTCGCCATTTGCTAAATTTAATGTGGTGACGCACAATAGGAGCTGAGTCGTTTAGCTCCACGGTGGGACTAGCCGAAATAGATTCGGAGCGATCTTCTGCTTAGCTTAGCAGTTCCATAAGTTACCTCTTGCTTGAACAAGTTCTACAGTCCATCGCAGCATTCAAAGGACTTCGTGTAACTTTTCATAGGTACCTTTTCAAAAGCTACCGTGAAGTTTGTAGCAGAGTCTTTCGATGAGAGCTCTTCGTGTCGGATATGGCGCCATATGAACCGATTTCATAGTAAAGTATCGGTTGCCTAGAGGCGGTTGCTGCTGATATCAACGTTGGATGTTCCTTCCAAGCTATTTTTTATACATGTTATTGTCGAAACTATTTGTGAGCCTAATATACTAAACGGCTCAGGAAAAAGTTATTGTGCTTACTCTTACATTTACCTGATCTTTGGCCTAATCAAATCAAGAGCCAGTAATAAGCAACTTGAAATCAAGGTAACTCGCGAACAAATGATGCCACTGTTATTAGTCCCTGTTCGGCGCGCTCCAGGAAGTTCACGCACTGTCTATAAAACACGTGACCGCCATTGGCAACGTGCATTTCTGGAAAACGAAGCTTACCACAGCTGCATGTCGATACTTTTTAGTCGAAATAGGTGGTCCGCGAGAAGGGAGAGCATGAGCGCTTTCTAGTCAAATCTCGAATTACTGAATTTACATTGAGATTCATAATTATGATAACACTGGGGTGTTTTAGCGAAAAGAAAAAAAAACAAAACAAATGAAGAAAGAGGTCTGCTTTACTTGAATTTGCTAGGACTACTTCAGTTGATTCTAAACGACAGTTCAGGAACCCCAAACATTTCATGCCTGCTGTATCTTAGGACCTACTCTCGGCACGTAGGAAGTCGTACGGGTCATGGAGCGGCTATACACCCTGCAAATCGATGTGTCGTTTTTTTCAAACGATTACAGCATAATTACGCGGTTCCGTAGTCGCACTGCGTGATACGGCAAGGCAAAACGGGAGTAGGGCGTCGTCGCCGTTTAATTCACACGCGTTGTATGCTTCTTGTTTATTCGTCTAATAATAACTGGACATGTACCCGCGAACTGAACATGGCTTGGCGATTTTTTAATTTTCTTTGTCACTTGGTCATTGAATTTTCCAGTCATTCGAGCCAGGCCTTTTATAAGGACGGTTCTTCAATAACGAACTATGTTATATGTTCTATATGTTATATGGACTAATAGCAGAGGCGTCTATGGTGGCATTTCCACTACCGCTTTCATCGTCGTAAATAGATATCTATGGCAATTGCATCGTGCAGTCTCTATCGGTAACACGATATTTACAAACAGACGGCGAACACTGCGGGAAGTACTGGGTGGACTATCAATTCAGGCGCTGGTAGACATATGCCAAACAAGTTCAAGTTTATTAGACGTGCTATACGGTAGACGAGGTGAAAATTATTGCGTTAAGTCACTGTACTGTTACGTTAATTCACCTACCGCTGTACAACAGAGAACTGTTCAAATTGTAAAAGAAATGTCAAGGATGCTTATTTGGCCGCATCTATCGATACTATTATTTTTTTTTACTTTTTTACTTTTA